>NW_011343711.1:337041-438534 GCF_000735185.1 Notothenia coriiceps | reverse complement strand
AGTTCAGCCACCTGGTATTTCCTTCTCCAAATATAATGACCATCAGAGTGAGCATTGTTAACTTATAGGCTATTATGCCACTTATCCCCCATTCGGAATTTGACTGTATCAGAGAAGAGGTAGGCCTATGTCTAAAGTCATCTGCAATAGAACTGCACCAGATATTTCCATACAACTGCTGGTTAGTGTTCAATAGCACCCTAGACAATTCAGTAATGGTGTATTTTTTAGGGATTACTGTTTTTCTGATAAATGAGAGAAAAGTGATTGAGTCCTATGTTCCTATCACCAAAAGTACAATTTCCGTCTAAAGCTAAGTTTACAGGACTATAATACAGTATTTGTTTTGTTAAATAATTCTCTGACTATTTGGTGATGTAGGACAGCCACCTGGTTCATACCTCAGCAAATCTTAAGAGGAAAAGAGTGGTCATTCTAAAGAACAACCAAAAAAACATTTTTGCCCCCAAAATAAAATTTGACAACAATCAATTTCATTAATGGGAGACCCTAAAGATAAGAAAAATCATTGTTGTCATTTGTTCTACCTCGGGTAGGGGTATCTCAAAATCTGAGGGCCCTTCCTGCCAGACTATTAGAAACATTGGTTCCTATCAACAGTCCAATCCCTGCATTTATTTCAGGCAAATTAACGTTTTTTAGATGAGGCCATCTCTGTAGGTCCGCTTGTCTAGGAATGTTCTCACTGTGGGAAGGCATGCACTCTTGGGTGTAGGTTGTGGCAGTTGACAGAAATTGTCATTTTTTTAAGCCATCCACTTCTAGTCCAAACACAATATGGCTATTTACGACCCTCTCTTGGCCCATAGTTCGTAAAAGAATCTGCTCCTTCTTTCCAGTTAGGCAGAGCTTGTGCATCACATCCTCTGTACAAAACACTGTTGTACTTCCTGGGTCCAAGAAAGCATAGGTGGTGACAATCTTGCTGCCTTTCGTTGACTTGACTTGCACTGGAACTATGGGAAGTTTACAATTGTCATCACCAGCCCCGGTAAGGCCACTTGACACCAGTGTGCTGTCCACTGATAGCGATTGTGTCTTGCTTCATTGGAAGGGAGGTGAAGTATGGTTGGATGTTTGAACCCACATTTTGAACAGGAAATGTGTTTATTGAAATTTTTGCTAATGTGCCCCACGCACAAACAGCCAAAATACACCTTTTTCCATCAAGAAGCCTATCTTCTCTTTGTGTGTTCCTTTTTCAAGCTGATGTCACGAGTCTAAGGTGTGACCTTCTCCTCCGCACAGACTTGGTTTCCTTCCATTCAGTATCTGTCTGGGTTTCATTTTCTACAGGGGTTACAGTGGTGGAAAAGCTAGTTCCTCTTAAACTTGAGTCAGGCTGTGATCTGTTTAAACCAGTATTTATTGTTATGGAGGGAGAATCTTGTATGTTTCCAAATACTGGGTCGGTTAAGATTTTATCTTGTCTCTCAATGAAATGTTCCTCTCATGCAGCTCACAGGCTAAAGTTCTCCACTTGTCTCTGAAGGTAACTTTCTTATTATGATCACCATATTCGCAGCCAATGTCAAGCTCACGCAAATACTGCACCTCTTCCATTGCGTTTGCACATGCTCTAAGGAAGAAACTGAAGTCTTGCAGAGCCTTAACATCTTCTTACGCCCTGTGTGCTTGTTGTTTTTTGTTGACAAATATAGCGACAGCAGGAAACAAACAAAGTCGCTGAGAGGCTGAGTCGGGCCTGTTTGCTATTGTATGACACGCTAAAAAAAACACTTGCTGAGATCAAAAATTGAAGTGAATAATAACGTAGTTTAATGAAAAAATGAGATGATCAACTTATTTTTCGTAGACAAAGTCATTGTTATAATAATCAAAGCAATCCTTAAACTTGCGGTCAACAAAAAGCACAACGACCCTGTGTCCCCCTCTTTTCCACACACACCTCACGCAGGTAAACAGGATTATAATTCCGTGCCGCCCATAACCATGTGACCCAAAGCAACCAACCCAATGCGATCAAACAAATATCTTATACAAATACAAACCATTACCCAAATATAAAACTAGTACAAAACAAATGTGTATATTCAAAATGCATTACTATCTAGTACGTTTCATGGCTCCTACATATGGCACACTCTATAGATATCCTCAATTCCATCTATGCTGTTCAACTGTGGAGCAGAAAACAGTCAAAACAAATTGCAAGTTTTGAATTACCAACCGTTATTTTTTACTTTTCATAGGTTATTTACTTTTGCTAATTTCGGAAAGTTGCAACTGCTCAGTTTATCAAACATGTTTTAAACCATGCTCAGGGGGGTAGTATCTCTGAGGCAACAAACACCTTGACTGGTTCACTTTTGTGTTAATTCTGTGTCAGAATAAATCATAATATCTTGCGATGATAATCAGACCGTAATGCAAGTTTTGTATTTGTTCTTTCCTAGTCAACTATCGAGGCTCTATTGGGTACGGCCAGGACAATATCCTCTCATTACCTGGCAACATTGGCACCCAGGACGTCAAGGATGTTCAAGTAAGAATGAAACGAGAGCAACAAAGGCTGGTCCAAACGATGATTTACAAGTTTATGCTATTCATTTGTTTCTATATTTAGTTTCTGTTTGAGTCATGGATCTCAACAGCAATAGTACAATAAAATATATATATATACTTTTTATATTTTTTTGCTCACCCGTCTTTTCAATGTTTTCTTTCTACCAGTTTGCTGTGGAAAGTGTCCTGAAAGGTGATGAATTCGACATGCAGAAGGTGGCAGTTTCTGGGGGCTCCCATGGGGGTTTCCTGGCCTGTCATCTGATTGGCCAGTACCCAGGGTTCTACAAGGCATGTGTGTCTCGCAACCCTGTCACCAATCTGGCCTCTATGATCGGCAGCACAGACATCCCAGACTGGTACATCTTGGCATGCACATTCCAACATATACGTACACTTTTGTAACTGTTGGGCACAACTTCTCACCTTAGTTGTTCTGTATCATTTGTACCGCTGACATTCCCCTCTGACAGCTGTGAGTGGGATGCAGGGGATGTTTCTGCCTCACTGTCAGAAAAGGAAGTGTCCCCTAATACACAAAGACACTGCAGGAACACGAAACCTAAAAAGCTTTTCGTTCGTGTTTACATTAGATTGCTTGTTTTTGCAGGTGCATGGTTGAGGCTGGCTTTGACTACACTACAGACTGTCTACCTGACCCTGCTGTGTGGGAACAAATGCTGAACAAATCCCCCATTAGATACGTCACACAGGTTTGAGTATTTCTGTGTTTGCACTTGACTGCGATCTTTAGTCTTGTTCCACAATAAAGTAACCTCAGATGTTTTTTTATCTAGGTGCAAACACCAGTATTGCTTACCTTAGGGGAAGATGACAAGCGTGTGCCCAGCAAGCAAGGAATTGAATATTACAGAGCTCTGCAAGCAAAGAAAGTCCCAGTCCGGTGAGCTTCTTGTCTGAGTGACGTGTTTTACCAGTTATGTCAGCTATGCACTGCACAACATGGCTTTTATTGTTCATTCACTAATGCTCCAGTGTGTGTTGTTTAGGTTACTGTGGTACCCAGGAAACAATCACTCTCTCTCCAAGGTTGATGCCGAGTCCGATGGATTTATGAACATCGCCTTGTGGATAATTCAACACTTGTGGAAGTGATGGTACACACTACTGTAAATGTATGCATGGTGGTGTGCCAAGGATCTTGCTACCAGGAAAAGAGAGCAGGAGACTGGTGTGCAATGTGTGTTCTGCTCACTCTTCCGGGACCATGTGAGGTCCAATCCAAAGCCAAAGCATTGAATGTCCTATCCAACCTGAACACAGTTTGTATAACTGTGCTTTACTTCTATCTAATCTACTGTATCTGTGGCTATGGTAACTGCCACTGCTTCTTTCAATGTTTGTAAAAATAATATTTTAACACACTACTTGAATAGAAGTCGTTTTTTTTCATACAGTTTTGCCTTTGCAATCTTTAAACACACTGAGAAAATAAAGATATTTTCAGTGTGTTGCTTGTAGGTTTTATTAACAAATGAACATTCATTTTCTCTGCTATACTTTTAGATTTTATGATGCAGTACATTTAATAAAGTGATTGTCAAAATGCTACTATTGTGGAATGAATCTTTTGAAACATTGCATTTTTTTCAGGTTGAAAAGGATTTTTGAAGCAAGGTTCAAGGTTCTTTATTTAGTCATGCGAACATAGCTACAGTGTAGTAATGCCGATGAAAATCTTGTGTCACAGGCTTCTCCAACAGTGCAACACAAACACAGATAACAGAAAAAATATAGTGCAAGTAAATAGTAATACAAAAAGAAAAATAGTTTAAAAAAGTGAAATGGTACAATAAGAGTCTATATGCAAGTTAAGAAATATGATATATTAGATAAATAATGTTTAAGTAGCAGCCAGATGAACTGTAGAAACAACACCCTTAATATTCAAGTGTTTAACAGATTTAGCTTCAACAGTTCGGGTGCTTAAGAGTATTATTGCCTGTGGGATGAAACTGTCCCTGAGCAGGTGATGATGTTGTGTTTACTTCCTTATACGTTTTCTTTAGATCAGTGAATTAACTAACCCTCTCCTTCCGTTTGGGGCTTTCTCTGCAGTCAAAAAAGGAAAACATTGAACTTTTTTTTGGATTTTTCTAATACTCTAAAGGTGTTGTCATCAGGAAATTTACTTTTGTTAAATCACATAAGGTAATATCGATTTCTGATGTCCTTGATTAATTTGACTTGGGTCACATGGTTTGTGTCCCTTTGCCATGTGTATAAGACCACATGCTTTCACTTCTGCATACATGGATCCAGTTTCCTAGCACTGCAGCTGCTTTTGGATCCGTTTTTCTATCTTCTCTCTCCACCAAACATTACTTCATCTGGCTGCCAATGTGAATGTTAAGCTTCATGATATACCTGTCATGGTAAGTAAAACAATTGTTATTCTGCTATCTATTTGCACTACATTCTACTTTAAGAAGATGATATAGCTACTCTTTTGTTACGTTAAATGGACAGAAATGGCTCATTGGTCAGGCTTAACAAAACTAAAGGGATTATCTTAACAATTGTATGCTTTAGTACAGAGTAAGGGTGATCTCAATGGAAATTTTGTGAATATGCTTGATATTGTGCACAAGAGAATTGCCCAGACTATATATTGTAACACATAAACAAACGAGTAAAACCATTAATTCTTTTTACAGGCTATGTTGAAAAATATCTTCATCATTTTTCAACTTCTTCCATTGGCGAGGACCATTAATACCACCTTTTTACCATGTGAATCTGATATTAATGGCACCGCAGTGGACTGCTGTGACAGAACAATCGAGTCTTTCCACTTTATTAAGTCTCCCAACGTTGTGTCACTCAATTTAAGTCGAACTAAGATACGGAAAGTGGGGCAAAATGATTTTTTAAACCTCCCAAACCTTGACACCTTGAAAATAATGGGGAATTGTCGACCGGATCAACTGAGACCTTCAGTGAAACAATTGTGCAAAATGGAGATCAACAATGATGCCCTGACGAAGCTATCAAAGCTTAAATATCTGTATCTGTCAGGAAACAGCCTCACCTCTATTCCCCGGTTACCCGAAAACCTGATGGTTCTTGACCTACAGAATAATTGCATCTTCAACATTGCAGAGCCATTACACACTCCACACCTGCAAGTGCTCTACCTCAGCAAGAACTGTTATTACGCAAATCCTTGTGGCCAGCCCTACTTCATCAACGAGACTGTTTTCAGACAACTCTCTAAGCTGCAAAACCTAACCTTAGGGTATAACAATGTTACAGCTATCCCTTTAGAGTTGCCACCCTCACTGGTGCTTCTGGATTTAAGAGAGAATGCAATTACAGAGGTCTTAGATGGAGCGTTTGCAAACCTGACGAATCTCAAGAGTTTGACTTTAGAGTGGAATTGCCAGCGTTGTGACCATGCAGCCAGGCCCTGCTTTCCCTGCCCAGACAATAACCCTCTACTCCTAAAAAACAACTCACTCTATGCTGAGAACAGCTCAATCAACTTCCTAAGCTTGAGAGGAAACTCACTGAAAACCTTTCCAGTGGGGCTTTTCCAATCTTTGAAGAAATTGGAGAGGTTGGACCTCTCCGACAACCTCCTGGCATATGCTATACGTAATGGCACCTTCTTTAAAGAGTTGAAGGGCCTCACTTGGATCAGCCTTATCTATAACTACGAACCACTGATGATATTTCCGGAATTGATCCTCTCCCCATATATTTGCAATATGTCTGCTCTAGAATATCTTCTTCTGAGTGGTAACTTTTTCCATACGTTTTCCAAAGAAAGCGTTAGTGTTGTGTCCAAACTTCAAAATCTAAAGGTACTAGAAATGAGAATGAACTTCATCAATACATCCCTACCCATTACCTCTCTAAAACAGTTACCATCACTCATCAAGATTGACCTTTCCCAAAACCTCATTAATTTTCTTCCTTTCTGCTCATGTTCATCATCTAGAATTGTGGCACAGAACTTGTACACACGCAATTTTCCTGACCAAGGCCTTATGCTATCAGATCACAAATCCACATCTGGAAGCAATACCTGGGAATCAAGCCAGACAAACCGTGGGGAATTGTTGGAGCACAATGTGAGACAAATTAAATTCCTCTCAGACTTTAAAGATACCCTCTGCCGTGGCAAATTGTGGATTGACCTGTCTCAAAATAACATTCTGTCGATTTACAAAACAGTATTTGTAGGCATGGAAAATGCTGTTTGTTTGGACCTTTCCTTCAATTACATGAGCCAGGCATTGAAGGGCGGTCTGTTTGATAGCATGAAGAAATTAGTTTTTCTTAATCTGTCATTCAATAGGCTTGACTTATACTACAACGATGCGTTCAGTGAGCTTAAAAACACTCTAAAGGTATTAGACGTTAGTAACAATGAATTTCACTTCCAAATGAAGGGGATGGGCCACCATTTTGGATTCCTTCAAAGTCTGACAAAGTTGGAAGCTCTAAGTCTGGCAAACAATGGCATTGGGATGCGTATAGATCCATCGCTGAACAGCAGATCTTTAAACTACCTTTACTTTTATGGAAATCACCTGGACATTATGTGGGATTACGATAATGACAAGTACACTCGTTTCTTTCAAAACCTGACAAACCTCACCTACCTCGACATCTCTAATAATGAGCTGAAGTCAATTTCAGCGGTAGTGCTTTGTAACCTCCCACAAAGCTTAGAAGAACTAAGCATCAGCAAAAACAAGCTGAACAATTTCCCATGGGAAAACATCACAGCGCTGAGCAATTTATCCCACCTGAACCTCAGTCATAACTTCCTTGATTTATTGCCTAATAAAGTAATAGATTTCGGAGCATATTTTACCCTCTTGGACCTCAGTCACAATTATCTAAGCTTTATTCCTGATGATTTCTTCAGTATTGCGGAATCCCTGAACTACCTCTATCTCAGCCACAATCAGATCAAAGTGTTGAACCATCAATTTCTCCCTCCCCCCTTTAAAAATGGCAGTGCCCGTCAGATACTCACCCTGCATGCCAACCCATTTAAATGTGACTGTGATACATCTTCGTTTACAGATTTCTTGCGTACTACTGCGGTACAGATTCCTTATCTCACCATATATATACAATGTGGTTACCCAGAGTCCCAACAGGGCGCGGGTGTGCTGTCCATGGACCAGCGTTCCTGCCAGGACATATACGGTGGCTTAGCCTTCCTCGTCTGTTCCTTTTTGGCTGTGACCTTCACTGTTCTGCCACTACTGAAGCATCTCTATGGCTGGGGCCTGTGGTATTGCCTACAAGTGCTTTGGGCAGGACATAAGGGCTACTCCCAACTTGCTGGAAGTAATTCACGTTATCAGTATGATGCTTTTGTGGTGTTTGACACCAGGAACAAGGCTGTGAGCGATTGGGTCTACAATGCATTAACCGTCAATCTGGAGATCTCCGGTCACAGGAATTTTTGTCTCTGTTTGGAAGAGAGGGACTGGATTCCTGGACTTTCATGTATTGACAATCTTCATAATGCTGTCAACAGCAGTGTCAAGACAGTGTTTGTGCTATCTAGTGGAGCCACTGGTGGTGAAACGGTGAACGGTGTGATTCGCCAGGCTTTCTTCATGGTTCAGCAGCGGCTTCTGGACGAGAAGGTTAATATATTTAACTTTTATTTGTATACGTATCTTGTGGGTGAGAATCTTATTCCCTTTAACCTGTTGCCATGTTTTCACAACACTCAATTATGTCTTACTTTACCTCTTTTAGGTGGATGCAGCTATACTGGTCCTGTTGGATGAGATGTTTCCCAAACTGAAGTACCTTCAGCTGAGAAAACGGTTGTGCAAAGATTCTGTGTTGTCATGGCCGAGGAACCCACGGGCCCAACCACTTTTCTGGAACCGAATGAGAATGGCACTGTCATCAGATAACCTCAAATTCTACGATAACAACATGAGTGAAAGTTTTATATGACTTTCTTTTATCTTCTGATAGAGGACACTTTAGTGAAAAAGTCCTCTTGCTCTTTGTCAATATTATTTCCAATACTTAATTTTTTTTTTAATCTTGCTATTCATATATATAACCACTGTTCTACAGTGTAAATATTTTATAGTTTTGTTGTTTTATCTAACAAAATTGTTAATTGATTCTTTTTTTGTCTTTTGAATGCTCTGGCCAGGAAGGGACATGTTGCTATTGTGGGCTGTCAAGTTAGACATGCTGTCATTTGTACATAGACATTGATATTGGATTATGCAAATAAACTTCAACTGATTTAATTTTAGTAGCTTGATTTCACAAGTATTACAAAGGAGTCATGTAATGTATGTGTATAACAAACGCCCCAATCCCCATATTACAAAATCTCACTTCCCTTTGGTTAGATTTTGGCAGGAAGTGAAACTAAGGATTACATCTAACATTTCACAGATGACTAACAACGCAATCTGTTGTACCCATTTAAAGTAAGACATGGCACCTGGTATTATTCAAGAAATGGAAGAGGAAAACCTTTGCACTCAACCTTTGTGTGGTGTTCATATTTTTGTTACTCAGCCAGTGTTCGTGGGTCTGGTGGACCCGCTGCCTTTTTGGGCTTGAATTAAACACAATCAAACTATTTTATGTTAAAATACTCAACAGATGTTTATTTCATCTCAATTACAAGCAATATATACAGCATATATGGTTAATATTTGCCCTTTTACATTTGTTAGATCACATTAATGAATTCAAGTCCTACTCCTTTTTTTGCCTGCTGACCGGCTGGTCCTGTGGCTCGTCTTTTTTTTTTGCAACTGATGCTCAATCTCATCCTCTTCTTCAAAGTCACTGTCGGACTCAGAATTCTCAGAAATTAGATCCTCACATTCTGAAACCTCTTCCTCTACATCATCATCAAATGGTTCTCTCTCTTCCATAATCATTTGCAAGGACCTCTGAGCAGAGAATCTTTAGGTCATCTTGATCAGTTGTGATAAGGAACCAAACTGGCGAAGCAGTGGGTGGTCATTGAAAATATGTTCTGATATATGTTCTTCACAGAAAATGAGCCAAGGCCATTAAGTGTGTGTTTGAAAAAATAATTTATCATATCATTTTTCTTTAGCTAAATAATGAAAACGGGTCCCACAGACCCGAATACCATACAAGGGTTAAGTGCAAGCAACATATTAAAGGAACAAATAGATTCAGCAACATGGAGTACTGTGTTTGTACTTGTTGAATTGTACACATATTTAACATTTCTTTTTCGAATTCCAGTTTCATTTTTTATCTCGTGGCCTGGGAATTCCAGTAGACACGTAGCGTATATTTTTTGAAAGAGAAACCTAACAAAAAATACTTTAATAAATGTAAAGTGAACTGAACAGAAGAGTTACCCCGAAGAGTAATGACAGGCCCTGCCAAAGGTCAACATATTTAATCCAAAACTAGTTGTGGCTTTCTCTAATCAGGTGGTGTAATTTAAACATAGTTTGGTTGTCTCTCTTATAAACAAACTATGCCAAATTATTGATGGCTCATGGCTGACAGGGAATTGCTTGCCTTGAAAAAAATGGAATGCAATTCAATGTAAACCATTTTTTGGGGAGTGTATGTTAGACATTGCAAATGCTGTACAATGCCCAATGATGCTTGTGTAGGTGTATGAAAACATAAAGCCTCCCTTTATTGCTGCTCACGGCCCCACTACTCCGCGTAGGTCGCGCACGCGCCAGCTTGGGAGTGCGCGCCCACGCGGACCCGATGGCAGGACAGGTCATGATGGAGCTGAGCCGATGAGATCATGGAGCCTGTGCCGAGGTCGGACAGGATACGGTTAAGTCTTCACGGTGATGGAGAGGTGCCTGTCCGGTAAGATCGAGAACACGTTTCGTGTACACTTGGACTCAGTGGCATCATGGAACAACAGTATTTAAACAAATGAAACTGTGCTTCAATGTGTGTGACAGATTAATTATTATGTAAGGTTCTAGCTCGAAGTCATGTAGCCGTGTGCATATGAGCAAGACACTAATCCTTCATGCCGTGGTCGTGGAGTTATTCGGGCGACTGTGCACAACTGCATGCACTGCACTCATGCCACCCGTGAAGGATAATGCAGTCTACTTCATAATGTATCTTCGGTTTGCCGCTTGTTGAGTTGTATGAGAGGGGCACATGTTAAAATGCAAACTACCGAGTTACGCTTTTGCAGTTTGGGTGGCGACTCGAGTTTTCTCTTCGCGGCAACAGCTGGCTGCCAACTCACAAGTGCAGAGGCATGAGGCGAAGTGAGACGTTTTCTACTTTTTTTCATCAGTCATTTTTGTATTTGTCGGTTCAGTGCGGTCAAACAACGATGGACACAGCTGCTTAAACTTGCCGCGTGCCCTTCGAAACTGACCAGTTAGGCTGACCTCCATTTTAATGCAAATGATATCTGTAGACAAAGCTTCAATAGTGACAAGTTACCGTGTGTGGTTGTTTATACATGTTTAAACGTTTATTTTATATGATTTAATAATCGTGATCATTGTTATTTTGTTATGTTTAGTCACAATTATTGTACAAAAAAAATCATAAAAGGACTAAATTCATTGTCTCAAACAATGATGGATAACGGATTGACAGCTATGTTATGATTGACAAGCAGATTTAACCAATCGCTCATTTGCATCCTGTGCAGAGACTCAAAGCACCCAATCCTCTTGGATTAGAGGAGGGATTATGATTTGGATTTGCCACTGCTTTTGCAGACAGTCCCCAATATCTGGTTTATCATGGTCTGCGTTGTGCTTACTTTGATTTCCTGAGGATATTTTTTACACATTTGTTTTATTTCATGTTTTTTTGCCTCAAATAATCCAACATTGTGTATGATTCCAACACATAGTATAATAATCTGTAGCCTGATTGTATTCTAAAATGGCCATAGTCCTATATAGGCTACTTTAATTTAGCCTGACTTTAATGTTCCTCCTTTTGTCGTTGTAATCGCATCCCAAAAGAACCGGTATGTCTTCAGCCCTGATATAGTCTGTCAATGAGCTTTGCAAATTGACGAAAGGGATGGCAGCCTGCACTGCCCATTGCCAATGATACTATTGTGTCCCTGTTTCCTTGAGATCCGTGCAGGCAGAATGAAGATGGATTGAGTGTTGTCCATGGTGCTGAAATGGTCAAGCTGGTCCCTCTCCCTTATTTTTTCTTTCACCATCTACTGTGGGAATGTGGCTGGGCAAGGTGTCCTTTACATATAGCCTGGTTATTAAACAGACATTGTGTTCCTGTCGTCAGAATCACTCCCATCAGAGAGGATTACATAGTAAGAGTAAGATACATGTTACCCTGCTCCTGGACTCATGGTCTTGAATGTATAGCTTAGCCTAGCATTTTGCCCACCTTTTGAATATTTGATTAGCGTTGGCAGCGATTTGTAGTCAATTTCATTGATTGTCCTCACATGAGCAGGGAGAGATGGAAAAAGCAGGACTGTGGGTTCCCAGAGGCAGGGATGGAAAACATGGCACTAGATCAAGAATGTAATTGTAATACTTGGCACTTTGTAATACTTGGCACTCTTTGTTTAAAGTATTTTTTTTTCAACCACGAGTCATGGGCATTGTTCGTCATATTTGTAGGCTTGTTTGCTTAATCTTATTATTGTTCAAATTATTTAAATAGGACTCATTTTGTGTTCTTTTTTTATTTTAACAACGTTTTTGTTTAAGTGTTAGTGTTTGTACCACATTTGCAACAGCTTAAAATACTTGTTTAAGACTCTGACCACTTGCATGGGTGTATTTCTAAGTTAATGTTGTTGAAGAGATTTTATTAGAATGTATTAGGTCGAAATATTACCATCTACCAATGGAAATTATACATTTTGGACTGTATTTGACATATATGTTAACCCATTACAGTCTATATACCAACACAGTCCTGAGTAGAAGTCTAAAATGAACTAAAAACAGCTGTGTGGGTGTTCAGAAGGTTTAAAGAAAAAAACGTTTCTGAGTAAAACATGTTTATAATGCTTAAGTGACATTTTCTTTTTGAATCAGTAGGAAATGTCGTCTTATGTTGGCAATATATAAACAACAATAACCTGCCTTGAGAATCATTTAGTGATACTACTTGTGATATGTTTTATGATTGTGTCCCTCTTTTTTTGTCTAGAATCCATGATGTTCTGCACTGTAGCTGAAACCACGAGACCTCTGACCTGTGTGTCTGGGAGCCCTTTAACCAACAATCACTGCCATTTCCGTCTAATAGGACTAAATAAGACTCAGCCTCAAGCCCTAAACAATCAGGGATGGACAGGTGAAAACTGAGAGGCCGAGGGGGGGGCCTTTATTTTAAACCTTATTAATCCAGCTGGTTCCATAGAGGGACATGCAATTATTCTCAACCATAGCAGTTTCTTTTTAGAAGTCCACTTTTGCCATATAAAAAATGCCTATAAATATTAGAGCCAGGCCAGCGCAGAGCAAACTGTTGGCTGCCCCAAAGAGCAGCACGCAAACTGATGGCGGCACATCACATTCACGCTTTTCAAGATCCAACAAACAGGGGAAAGGCAAACAGGCTGCCATCTCAGCAACAGGCTCGCGATCTGGGCTAGAACCAGGCTCGGTGTCAGGGGGTGGGCCTGCACCAGCGTCTAAATTACCTGCAGTTCAAGGAAGCTTGGCGAAGCCAGGTCCGAAGATCAAACCTGGCACAGCAACAGACAAAGGAACAACTCGTGGTTCAGCGACAGCTCCAGGCGGTAAAACCCTGTCTATGGAGAACATCCAGTCTTTGAGTGCTGCCTATGCCACTTCAGGCACCATTTACCCCTATGAGAGAGATTCATTGGAACCCTCCGGTGGGTACCCCAAAGGCACCATGACGCTGGGCAGGAGCACCAGCCGCTCCTCCTACACTAACCGAACAACAGCCATGGGCAGCACCCCCAACATCACCTCCTCTGGGACCCACCACCCGTCAGACCCTTACGGAGAGCAAAGCTTGCATCCTGCGAGGACTTCCAGTCTGCGGCGCCAGTCTGGGAGACATCCGCAGGCATCGGAACCCACGGGACGGGGAGAGGTTCCTTTGATTGATTTCCAGTCTCAGCTGAGGGAGCTGCAGAGGGAGAATGACAACCTGAGGAGAGAGCTGGATGTTGGGAGGGATGGTGGGACGGGTCCAAGCATGAACAATGTCAACTTCTGGAGCCCAGATGTGAAGAGAGACAAGGGGGTAAGGCGGGAGGAAGGAATGAGGGGCTCGGTTCTGAAGGACCACTACAGGACTAACCAAGAGGATTTACAGGTGAGAAAATTGAAGTTTGTTTTAAAAAATATATTATTTCCAGTTAAATAGATTTTGAACAAAAACATTAGCAATTTCATCTTTATGTCGTCCTACTGCTTCAAATGCTCAACAACTCCCATGTTCATCAGTAAGTTACTTTGACGTCATCAAGTCCTTATTTACAGAAGGCCATCGTTTTCAAAGAGTGCATTTGAAACAAAAGTCTTGTTTGCTTGGTCTGCAACTCATCACAGTCAGACGTTGTGTGTTGACACCTCTTCTGCACATTGCACTTTGAGCATCATACCTTTTGTTTGAATCTTCAAGGTTGCGTAGAAAGGATTCTTTGCACTTCATTTGTAAAGATGTTTGCCAGGCTCAGTGCTCTCTGTGTTTCCATGGGAACGTGCCCTAGTGACAGCCATTCAGCAGAGTTAGTCAGATCCTACACAAATCTCACAGCTACTCCAAGGGATAGTGACCAGTCTGTCTTGTGCCACCTCTCCCCCGAGTCCTTCCCACTCAGTCTGAGGCATTATCCATCCGTCTGTCTGCCTGCATAGCTACTGTAGATCCATTCCTTCTTCATAGTCCGTCTTTCTTCTGGTTCTTCACTTGTCCTGTGTGGGATTTTAATATAATATGTCACTTACTGGTGGGAAGGTGCTACTTCTGAGGGACTAGATAATAATAATAATAAATACTAATAATAATCAAGTGCTCAAAGATACTTTACAGAGGTAGATACATTTGATCCTTTTTTGCAATCAGCAACCTGTGTAGTTTCTCCTCCCTCTCGTAACCAAGGAGCCATCTCTGCATATATATTAATAGCTTCTTCTTCTCACATTGTCATACAGTGTGAGGACGCTGACACACCCAACCACACACGCATACACTTTTACTCTGGTCTTAACATAAAAAAAGTTTAAAATCAATGCAGTAAACTTTGTTACTTCAGGAATGTAGACATTGCTGTGTAGCTAGCTCCATAGAGTTGCAGCTGATACATGTTTCTCAAAATGCTTCCTTAACAAGCAGAAATGTCTGCTTACATTTCATGATGATCTGCAATTACTACTTATTGTTCCTTCCTTTAATAGGCAGTCATATGCACAGCCAAATAAACTGACATTCAGGTACACAAAAAACCACACACAACACCACTTTTACCATCCACAAACTTCAGAACGGTATAAAGATATTATATATGTTGAGCTTCTCATGTCAGAGTCCTTTAAATGGATCAGTATAGTCACTGTTAACCGTCTCTGCAGGCTTTTGGCCTTGTCAGTGATAGATGGATGTGTTTGTTTCCTTCAGGCGACAGAACCATTCAACAAGTGTATTACTTTTCTCAAGTGTTGGCTCTAGCATTGGTCTTTCCCACTCGCTTCTTTTGAATTTTGGTTTACCTTCAACTTTGTCTTCGTTCATCTTCGTTATATTCACGTAACCCTTATGTAAACTTAAGAGAATAACAGCATAGGTGTAGAGAGCATTATATTATACAATTGGGCAACATTAGTTAATGTGTTCATGGGACCAAAGCTGGCATCATATAAGCCATTTAACAATCTTGAGTGACAGGAAAAGTCCCCATTAGACAAATCCCATAAAAGACAAGTGATAGAAACAATTCACAAGTTATTAAATGTTTTCCTGTCCAAATAAAGCCTGGAGTAGTTTATGCATCTTAACTGTCATAAAAACCCTTTACGAATTAACAGTACAATATTTCAGACCATCTGTCTATCTAGCATGTATAACAGGATTAATTAAAGTAAGAGTCATACTAAAATCAATGTGAAATTCACCTGGCCATGATTCAAAATTCAAGATTCAAAGGTTGTATTGTCATATGCACAAAGCTACAGTGTAGAAATGGCAATGAAATTATTCTGACCTGAGCCCCTCCAACAATGCAACATATATAATGAAATACAAAAATAATAAAAAGTAGTGCAAATAGTCTGTATACATGTCAATAGAATATGGGATATGTACATAATGTGTCGAGTATCAGTTGTCATCAAGCGGTTTTGTTGCTGTTACCAAGTACCGGTAAGTCAGTTTGCTGAAAGCTAGTGCTTTTTATAGAAAATTAACAATAATCATTATAACACATAATATTACTCACTGTCTCAAAAACATCATACAGATAACGTTATTCTAACATTCTGATGTATTTAGCATATCCCTTATCACCCTTATCCCCCATGTCTTTCTTTTTCTCTTCTCCTTCTTCCCTGTGTGTTGCCCTTGGAGACACTCCGGGAAAAGTTCAGTCTGACAAGAGAACTTTATAATTAGCATAAGAAATGTCACCTTTCGTCTCAGCTGCCATGGCCAGAGTTGTCCCCTAACCATCTGCTTGTTTTGTGTATTGGTTTTGAGCGTGCCTGTGTATGCTTGTGCGTACACTTGCACATATGTTTTTGTGTCTACTGTTTTGGCTGTGTGTGTGTGTGTGTGTGTGTGTGTGTGTGTGTGTGTGTGTGTGTGTGTGTGTGTGTGTGTGTGTGTGTGTGTGTGTGTGTGTGTGTGTGTGTGTGTTTGTGTGGAGGATGTTCCACCCACTCAGACTTGATATTCAGTGCTAGCTTGTTGCATTGATTATCCATGTTCACCCTCGCCTGCCTCCCACACCTCAACTCCGTCCTTGGCGTTCCACACCTTCTGGACTCAAGAAAGAGGAGAATGAATATTTGAAGATAACATTTATTATATCTACTCACCGTACAGATTAGTAATTTAAATTCAGTTGAATGTTTGCATAAATTAATCTTTACCATACTATTTTGAGAATAAGATACTGTGTGTTTCTCTTTCCTTTGGTTTCTCCCTTACAGCCTTTTCTTAACCTTTTCAGTCTACTATGATATGAATAATACCCTGTGTGCATGGTTTCAAGCACATGATGAATTTCCATTTACCAGTCAGGAAAGCTGTGAGCTGTGGATGTAAACAAGAATATTTTATGTTGTAACATTTTGCACTGAAAATTCAGCTAAAGTGGGAATGTTGAGTTAACTGTATTGTCCCCAGCAACACTCTATCAGGGCCCTTTTGTGTCACTTAGTTTACTTAGATAGTTAATTGTTCAATTTATAAATGTATTTTCAAATCAAATCAAGTTTTATTTATATAGCACATTTTAAAAACGAGTTTTGGTCGAGCCAAAGTGCTGTACATGCAATAAAAGCACTTTACTGCGATAGCAAAACAGAAGACAATAAATTACAACAGCAAATATAAAAATCGAACACAGGGAAATGTCAGGAGTGCTGCTCCGCTCTGACTAGAAGGCCAGGGAGAAGAAGTGAGTCTTTAGTGTCGATTTAAAAAACCCTAGGGTCAGGGCCGACCTCTCATGGAGGGGTAGTGTGTTCCAGAGCCTAGGGCCCGCTGCTGCGAAGGCTCGGTGCCCTCGGGTTTTGAGCCTGGTCTTGGGCACTACCAGCAGCAGCTGGTCAGCCGACCTTAAAGCTCTGGCTGGGGTGTAGCGATGGAGGAGTTCGGCTGTATAAGCCGGAGCCAGCCCATTTAGGGCATTGAAAACAAATAAAAGGAGTTTAAAATCTATTCGGAACCTAATTGGAAGCCAGTGCAACGAGGCCAGAATTGGGGTGATGTGGTCACGCTTTTTATGGCCAGTGAGAAGACGCGCAGCTGCGTTCAATCAATCAGTTATTGCATCCAAACCTCTTCAGTCCATCTTTACAAACTCACACTTATTGTCCCCCAACCCCTTAAAAGTAATTCAAGGCAAAGATCAATTGTTTATTAATGACCAAACTCTTGATTATTCCAAATAACCAGTTTGCCCACTGGTTTGCAAATATTGTAATTGTATTCTTGATTAATTATTGATATGTCAGTTTATTTATCAATTGATTATATAAGATATTGTTGGGTGGCATTTATGTTTTATCGAAAGTGACACAATGATCCTAATCCAATCTTCTCCCCCTCACCTCCTGCAAACTGAAGTCATTTTGCTCACAGTCATTTTCCTCCCTATGGTCTAAAGGGAATTGTTGCCCCCTAGCGGCACAAACATGTAACTAACAGCTCAAAGTAATCCAAGTTATAGTTTAAAATGTATGATAGATAGTATTTGCTTTGTGCCTTCTATTGTGGCTTTACACATTTGCATGTTTTTTGTCTCATTTCAATGTAGCAGCCTGGGGATATCAGAAGAAACAAGGTCTGTTTTATGTACCCCACCATATATATTAGTAACGTTTAATTTGTGCCTGTTTATTTGGAATGTGTATGTACTTTTGAAAGAATGGGCGCTTAACCTTTCTCTTTCTTTGTAGCAGCTTCCGTTGACGGTCCAGGAGCTTCAGGAGGAGCTGAGGGCTCACAGGGAGATGAACAGTCGCCTGCAGCAACAGCGGCAGCAGGGGAACTCTTATCGAGAACACACAGACCAGGACCACCGAGGCGGGCTCAGCCCCGGCCACAGCCCCAGACAAAGTTCCAGCAACCTGCACAGTCCTGCGCCGAGGAACAGCCCGAGAGTCAGCCCGTCGAACACCTACAATCCAAGGCAACAGGAAGCTGACGTCATCCTTCACAGCTCTGGTTTTGGCTGTAACACTGCGGTCACTGCGCAGAGAATCAGCCCTGCCAACACCCTCCGCCCCGGGCCAAGAATCAGCCCAAACCAGTCCATCTACACTCCTAGCCAGGGTCCGGTGGCAGCGCCCTGCTCTAGTTCACTCCAGCCGTGTAACCCCTGCCAGGTGCCTGGGTGTGGCGGCCTCTCCTCCTCATCTCCTCCGCTGGATCCATCGGACGAGAATTACTTCGGGATGCAGTCGGAGCACGAGCGGCAGGCCAAGGAGCTTTTCCTGCTAAGAAAGACCATGGAAGAGATGGAGATGAGAATCGATTCTCAGAAACAGACGCTGGGTGCCCGGGACGAGAGCATCCAGAAGCTGCTGGAGATGCTTCAGGGCCAAGGTCAAGGTCAGAGTCAAGGTCAGGGACACTGGGTCCGGGGACAGCGGACAGGCATCATCACCATGGCGGCACAGGAGGCGGAGGCGCAGATGGAGAACATGCATGTGAGAGAGGTATGTATGAGTGCTGCATGGGGGAGGGTTTTGGACCTTTACAGTTTTTAAACAGTGGGGTTGATCAACATTTGTTATCAACCCTTCACTTCAAAATCATTGGAAGTGTTTAGATATTGCACATTTCTAATACACAATCAGGGTTATCTGTTTTGACAAGCCAAAACAATTGCTATGACTTGTGACAGAATGGTTGTGGAAATGTTTATAATGACTTTCACTTTTCTCATGTTTAAGGGTTAAGGTTAGGGTTAAACATTCAAATACTATTTTATTTTTAATAAACACATTTTGTGATATACTTTATTAATTATCAAATGATATACTTTTATGTGACTTATTTGTTTTATGTGTTTATACATTTGCTTATCTGTTGATGAGATTGATGCATTTTGACAATTGGCTGTGCAAATGACATTATTGCCTTTTGAATGAATATGTGTTTGTGTGTGAGTAGCTATGAAAGTGTCTGTATTATGTAGAGAGGGGAAGCAGAAAGCAGCTCAGCAGGTCTTATCAATCGGCCAGATTAACATACGAGAGAGAGCTCTAAGCCTGGGTTCAGCCATGCAGTTTTACAATCTGACTCGGTTTGTTTTTGTGTGTGTGTGTGTGTGTGTGTGTGTGTGTGTGTGTGTGTGTGTGTGTGTGTGTGTGTGTGTGGTGGTGTGGTTGTGTGTGTGTGGGTGTGTGGGCGGGGTTCGTCCACATGCTCATATGGCAGTTGCCCATTTTCCACTCGTCTGTGCATTGTGCATAGCATTAGATATTTTGTAGGATGCTGTAAGCTTGTCATTCATTGGAATTAATAAATGATTGAATAACGTTGGAAATGCTCTTTTAGCCCCTCACATAAATGTCTTATAGGATAACATTTTGACGTGATTACATTTTGGACAGACATAGATGTAAATCGCAACTTGATTGGTTGTGTTGAGACCACTGTGAGGCATTATTTTAATGTTCTTGTTTCCTCAAAGACTTGATTTGATTAGATAGAGAATGTAAAAGCCACAGCCCAGACGGTGGAGTAGCACAGGTGTTTTGTATCCTTTGACAGGAGGGCTCACAGTAGGCTGCTCTGTGCTCCTCACTACTGCCTTGTTTATTTTTAACTCCTAAATCTTCTTAGCCTTTAATTTCTCTACCACTCTTTCAGTGTGTGTGTGTGTGTGTGTGTGTGTGTGTGTGTGTGTGTGTGTGTGTGTGTGTGTGTGTGTGTGTGTGTGTGTGTGTTGAACTTATTATTAAGTAGTAAAAGGCTGGTTCGGAGTGAAACAAACTAGACTCTTTGAAATGCTACTAGTAGTTTTTATTTTTATTTTGTTAATTTGCTATCAAATAAAGAGTTAACAATGTTAACATTGCAAACAACACGTTGCATGGTCTATTACATATAAGTGGCATGTTAAATGTTAGTTCTACCAGGCTACTCTCAAAATAATCTAATAAAGATAAAATGTATTGAACATAAATAATAATGTATTGTTAAGGTACGTTTTTTTCATGAGCAACAAATAAATGGTACATCAAGGTAGTTCCTGGTAACTAAGCTTATAATAAACATTGGGTTGTCATGCACTTACTGTGTACACATTCAACAATTCTGTCTGAAAACCCTCAAATCTGGGCGGTTTCAAAATGTAGTTTATCAACATTGTGGTGAGGAATTCATCACATTGTCTGACAGTTTGATATGTGTGTGGTTAGTGTGGAATGTCAGTGTTAATGTTTGGACTGAATACAGATTAATAAGAGGATATGTGCACTCACTCAACTGTAAGAATCTGCGTACTTCTTGTGAAGGCCTCTTGTGTTTGTTTATGTGTCAGAGTACGACTCTGGCACATAAACATAATTGAACACTTGCACTTGTCATGGTTTGTGAAGTCAAGCCGGGGATGTTAGCGCAGCTATTGCCTCTATTAGGGGGCACTGCTCTTAGCTCTTTTGATTAGGTCCAAAGGAAACCAGCCAAACTGCCTTTCATTACCGCGCCCATTACTCTCCTTTAAATGACCCAACTTGTTTAGCTTGAGCTGGGATAATAAATGCCTTCATTTTCAGTACACCTCTGCTTTTATTTATTCTTCAAACGTAGCTAAGGGTTGACACAGTGGCTTTCTTGGTATCCTTTGGTGAATTGATGAGAAATGATCACCTTCATTTTGTGTTAGTACCTTTTTATGTAAGGACAAGTAGGAGAAGGGTGTGGCCCTATATTTGTATAATGCAAAACAGAGAATTGAGAAAGGGTTTTCCCCTTTTCTCTTCAGTTTTACCACCATGGCCAGATGTCCAGTTACTTTAACCAGTTATGTGTTTATTGTATGCAGTTTGTAGGGATATATAACTCAATCCATCCATACTTTACCTGTTGATTTGTGTTGTCAGAGGATAATGTTTGTAGTGGTGCTTTCTCACTTGTGTTTCCTGCTCTGTTCCTCCTCCAACGTCAGACTGTCTTGCACAGCCACGACACAGAATCACTGGCACACATATATATCAGAATATTCCCTATGGCTCTCGAGATAAATAATTACACTGGTGAAAATCACCATTATTTGTTAGAACAACGTGGAATCCAAATTCAGTTTGATTATCTTATACGTTTATACAGTTCTAGCAATGTCCACAACGTGGCAGTGTTCTGTTAGAATTTAAGTAGTGTGGTGGTTCCATGCACTAACTGTGAGCCTAAGATATGTGTGATGGTACACACATACACACACGCTGAGGGGCATACATCTCGGCCTAATCGGCTCTCCCCAGCCACCGTGTCCCAGTAGACCCAGTAATAACAGCCGCACCACTGGTCTGTTCCTGCCCAGCTTTGACTTGCTGCCAAGGGCGAGCACACACACATGCACACTCCCACTGTGAGATATTTTACTTGCTGATGGCATATAAACGTACATACATATCGTACCGCAGATTCCAAATATACCTTGGATGAGTACGACAGAATATGTTGCATTGCCCTGGTGTTAAGCACAAAACACCTATGGCTCCTCGTCTGGCACCAGAAGCTGCTGTTTTTTTGTTTTAGCAGGCCCTCTTCTGTCTGCCCATGCATCCTCTCTTAGACTTTGATGAAAATGTCCCTATTTAAACTTTCAGACTGTTGAGGAGAAGTGGGAGATCATGTCAGCAAATCCCCCTTTGTTGTAATCTCTTTCCTCTTTTTTATTTTTTTCCCTTTCACATGCCACCTCTCTTTTTACTGATCTGCCTTCAGCCTGTTTGTGTTTGTCCGTTCATCAGCATTTCCCACTCTCTTTTTCTTGTTCCCTGGGCTGATATGCTATTATTTGTGGTTAGGTTGATTAGTGAAAAGTCTCTCCCAGGCCTGGCTTTTTAGGGCTCCTTCATCTCAATGAACAAGACAACTTTAAAGCTGTCGGCAAACATTCACACGAACACACAAAATGCTCCCTTTGCCCGGCACACCCCGGGCACCACACACTCACCACGCTCTGCTGATCCTACAGAATGTTTGAGCGGAAAGGTTTATCGTGACAAAATTACACCCTTCACACTTCTCCTCGCCCCCTCCCTATTTCTCTTTAAGGCTTTCCGTCTGATTTTTCCTTTTGTCTTTTCAAACTGCTCTTTTAAGACATTGAGCTGATAGGAAACCCATTTTCACATTTGTGGCAAGCAAATCTGTTTTCTTTTTCGCACACTGATGGAGAAAGGATGGGAATGTGATTGATGAATGTGTGTGTATGGGAGTGTGTATGTGTGCGTAGAATGTAGTAGTCTGCACATGGCATATATGACACCCTTGCCTTCAGGCTAGAATTGAACCTTTTGACCGTATCCTTCATTCAGGATGCCGGCACTTATTGCTATAGTGTTACGTTTGATCCTATTCATTCCATATGCTCGGTCCTCTGACACATGTGGAGCAGAGAAGACAGTCTTTGATGACATGCTCTCTTGCATGACTTAATTTCCCCCATTGTACTCTTAACTGTACTCCGACCGTTGTTGATAAGGGGTTAGTACACACACTCTCTCCAGGGGATAGATAAATACTAGAGACGAACAAAGATACTGACATACACACACTCGCAGTGACTCAATATTACACATATGGTCATAGGAGATTAGGCTTGTGGCAGCAGTGGGCATACCAGTCTGTGGGAGGCATGCTCTGACAGCAGTAATCCCTCCTTATCCACAACAGACATGGACAAGAGGATAAGGCCCTTGTCATTACAACTTACTGGGAGAACTGGGAAGAATGATAGCAATGGGGAACCATGGCCTCTGACTGCCTTAATATAGATGTCCCCTCTTTATGTGGTTCCTGCCTGATTTGGTGGCTTTTCTTTACCCACTGATTGTCTGTTCTCTTTTCCAAATGTGGCCATGATGGTATTGTAGTTCCTCTTGCATTGTCCCATTGGTGAGAGAATCAGGTACTTTACTTTATTCAGTACCACTCAAACAGTTTAAATGTTTTTCAAAGAGGTGCTACATTATATATTGTTTACACATTATATTTGGAATAAGTCAATATGTGAGTGCGTTATCTATTTTATGATCCTATGTAGCTCAGTTGGTATTCCATGTTTCCATGTTTTTACATTTCCCACAGCTGCCTGTAGTTCAACCATGGAGCAGCAGCAACACACACTTACTTGTGTCTCTTACAGTGCATTTTCTTTGATATGAAGCCTATGTTCCGTCCCACTGTCTACGAACTTATTATTTTCCATCCAGCATGGCTGGATAGCTGTGTACAATCCAATGGAATAGTCCTGCAATGAAACCCCTCTGAAGCTTTAAGTGGCGGCCTAAAGATTTGAGTTGCCTGGGGGTCGCATGCCCGTGGTTCAGTAAATATATATCTGGATGGGAATTCAAAGAGCAGTGCTTGCCACCATTTAGGGCCCTTTGAGCAAGGGCGACTCCCTCACGACCACAACTGAGGCGCCCCTGACCCACAATTGCTCCGATGGAGCTGCTCTAGTGGCAAGCAGATGAGACAGTGGATGAGCTGCAGAGCTTTGGGTGTCAACATGTGTTGGTGTGAACAGGGTGTTTTTAACCCTTATGTTGTGTTCGGGTCTCCCGTGACCTGTTTCGAGGTTCAAATTATATAATAACTACGCTCTAGTTTTTTTTTATAGGAACAAGGCTTCATGATATCCTCCACAACGGCAATATAAACTCTACAAAACTGATTTTGATAATGTTTGCCAAGTCTGAAGGTCTCTAAAAAAAAGAAGTGTATAATTTGGTGTTCGGGTCTGGGGAGACCTAGCAGAATTGTTTTGGGTGACTCGAGGTCAAATTTGGCCCAATCAAGATACATCTTTGACTTTAGACACCCCTCCCCCACCCCCTTCATCCACTGCAATAATAATTTTTCGCAACATGCACCTGGTCTTCCCTCCCTCTGCCCCCCCTCCCCCCACGGGAACTCAATCTTTCTCCAAGAATATGTACACTAACACTTGAACCTGAACACACATATGCACGTGTGCAATATGTGGTGTAATGTGTTTTGGGGCCATAACACTAAATTACAACAGGATTGTACGGTTATGAATGCATTATTAGTTAGATATGATGTAGTTAAAGCAATATTGGATGATAGTCGTTTTTTTGTGTGTTTTGGACTGAGATAAATCATGGGTCACACTTACACCATGAACGGTAACAGCTTTGAACACAACACAAGGGTTAAGACACTTGTAGGCCTATACAGAATCTCATGTCAACTTCTCACTGTTACTTATGTACAGTACAGAAGCTAATGATAGCTTGTAACTGAAAATTATATAAACTTTATTTTTTTTATCGGAACAAGGCTTCATGATATCCTCCACAATAGCTATATAAACACTACAAAACAGCTTTTGACCATTTTAGCCAAGTCTGATGGTTTCTAAAAAAAAAAGTGTATCATTTGGTGTTCGGGTCTGGGGAGATTGTTTTGAGTGACTCAAGGTCAAATTTGGCCCAACAAGATTCATCTTTGACATTAGACACCCCACCCCCACCCCCTTCATACACTGTAACAATAATCTTTCGCAACATGCACCTGGTCTCCCCTCCCTCTGCCCCCCCCCCCCCACGGGAACTCGACCTTTCTCAAAGAATATGTACACTAACACTTGAACCTGAACACACATATGCACGTGTGCAATATGTGGTGTAATGTGTTTTGGGCCATAACACTAAATTACAACAGGATTGTAAAGTTATGAATGCATTATAAATTAGTTATGATGTAGTTAAAACAATATTGGATGATAGTTATTTTCTTTGTGTGTTTTGGACTGAGATAAATCATGGGTCAAAATGTACCCGCGAACACCATGAACGGTAACAGCTTTTGAACACAACACAAGGGTTAACAAAGAGAACATTACTCTTTATAACTCCTTAGGAAAATAAAGTTGAACAAAAAGTTAAGAATGTGCAGTGTAGTCAGTCAAGTAACATAGGAATGAATAAACAGGAGAATACAACACAGCCATACAGTGAACGTTTGGTAGCTTTGCTCTGACCGCACACATAGACTACGCACACAGATATGTGATAGCTGCTGTTATAGCAGATACCTTGAGCTTGGAATAGACTCGGAGCTGAGTGCGAGATGGTTGTGCATCAACAATAATATTTGTGTTAAATAGAGGATGTAAATAGAGCAGTTGCCTAAAAGGCCTTTGAGACGTTCCTCTAGATTTTTCTGTGACTCGTTTAGAGAGGTGTTGATTAAGCTTTAGGGTCCTTTTAGAGGATTTTGTCAATGCCGATTTATATTTGACTCCATCATAGGGAGGTCTTTCTCATATAGCAGATGTACAATATAGTACAACAACATAACACAACCATGAAATGGTCACTCCAGGTTTTATGATTTTATCATTTAAAATGTGTTTTATTTATCAAAAAGCATTTTTAATTATCGGAATGGACCACACTCGACAATTTTAACCTGCTCTGTGTCGGTATTTGTGTTTGTGCCCATTAGCTCAAATGTGTGTGTGTGCGTACTTGTGTGTGGGCATAGTTGTAGGTCAGAGCTACCATTAATTATTGATAGAAAAAGTGTAGCGCTCGTGCTGGTAGAAAGTGTTGCTAAGCAAGAGCTTTAGGTTGCCAGAGACATCTGCGAGAGAGTCAGAGATAAGAAGTGAGAGATAAGGAATAGAAAGACAGAGACTGAAAGAGTGATAGAGACAGACTCATATGACCTATAGCTGAGTGTGTCATTCCCGATGATGAGCAGAGAAAGAAGAAGAGAGAGCAGAGAACATATCAGCACCTGCTATTAAAGACGGAGAGAAGTCCTCGGAGAGCATCAAACGGGGACCATCTTAAAGGATGTTTTCTTTCTTTTCAATACTTTTTTCAGGATGTACAGTAGAAGATAACAGGCTTTTTTAAAGAAGGATAGAGGTTGGAATTGCTCAGACTCATCAGTCCATCTTTTTAAGTGGCTGTGAAGCTGTGGGTGTTAAAAATGATGAGCCGCCAAGCTTATTTTTACAGAGTTCCTCCTCAGGAACTCCATCGCCGGAACCATCTCCAGGCAGAGCCGGGAAAGACCAGAGCTTTGCAGACTGTTGTTGATATGAAGGTAGGACTCACAGTGGGTTTAGGAATTAACGAGAGCAATTGAAGTAATAATGTGCTGTTGTGATAAGAATTGAAGTCTGATGTTGCAGGTGTAGTTTGCTTATCAGTTGCAGTATGTTACATTACATGTCACTTGTTAGACGCTTTTATCCAAAGCGACTTACATACATTCAGTACTGTGGACAATCCCCACAGGAACAATTTGGGTTGAAGTGTCTTGCCCAGGGACACAACGACATGCTGACTGCAGTGGGACTCAAACTTGCTACCCCCTGATTCAAAGTCCAGCACTCTATCCACTGAGCCACAGCCGCCCGGTATAGTCCGGTATCATCTCCATACCAACAAAGCTTTAATGATTGAGGTGCACTGCTGTAATGTGAGCAGTGGTAGAGGAGCTGACTCACCTTGTTAATGCAGGCACAGACATACATGCACAAACAATCTAAAGAACATTGTCTTATTGTTGCCTCGTGTCCGTATGGCGGCCATGCCCATGTAAAGGCCATTATCGGCCCATGCAGAGTTGAACACTTATTCAATTTGTTTCAAATGTCACATATGGAAGCTTTCACTCTCATCTCAGCCTTTTGAAGTCGTTAGAGCTGTGAAAAATGCAGTTGACTCCACATGTGGCTGCATGCACACCCCCACACACACAGACTTTGCCCAGCAAATGCTTGTTCTAAAAGTAGTTCCTTAACAGCAAAACCACAGTTATTTTTCACACATTCTTTGTAATTTGTCTACCTATTAACAGACTGCACATGTGCAGGTCTTCCCACGCTGTTGTTAATGCTCGAGAGAGGCATTAAAATCGGACTGCATTCAAATGAATGGAAAGAGAAATAAACATTGCCAGATTAATAAGATATATGAAGGTGGGGAAAAAGAGAGGAAGACACAGCAACTGTCTAACTTTATCGTTGCAGATAATGAGCTACATATTCCCAGGAGGCCTTGTGGTTTTTTGAAACTATCATCTGTTGACGTTGTTGTGTACGGATTCAAAATTCTATATGTTCCTGATCCGTGTGTATGTTTGTTCCAGATTCTGTGATGTCTGTGCTGTTACCTTTTTTAAGTAGTGGATGTTTCCGTTTTGTAATTACAGAACACCAACCCCCCTTTCTGTTTTGATCCTGACGTAATCTGGCAGGTACAGTAATGAGTGCTCCCCCCATTATCCTTCGTTCAACTGAATATGGGGTACAAATATACAATCTCTGTTTCCTCTATCACTATCAGTATCATAATTGTTTCTGCGTTGGAATCCAGCACCGTACAGTAGTTCATGTTTCAGCGGTTTTAAGTCCCTGCTCTTTGACATGTGTTCCCTTTCTACCCAATGTTATTTTTGATATTACACTCTGTTCTACCTTTGAGTTTGCCTTGTTTCTCTTCCTCAAGGTTATGTTTTTTTTGTGTCTGTGCCCTGTAGCAGAAATAGATAGAAATCAGTTATTAAACCTAGAGCACTGTTTACAATACAGAAACCAACATGCTGAAATGGAAATGAATGAATAGCACAGTCTTTGTATGGCCAGAATGCCCCCACTTTGACTTTTTTTTTTCTTCTGGTTGTTCACTTAAAGTCTATGTCCTTGCATACACTCTGTGTGTGTGTATATGTGTGTGTTTTATATAACTTTAGCATTCTTGCTTGCCTTGTATATGTGTTTCTGGATGTTGAGGATGGTACCTGCAGCACTGTGTGCAGCACCGTGATGTCAGAGGATGTAACAGAGGTCAGATGCTGACATGTTGCCTGTGGTTTGTGCTGATGGCATCATGCAATCTGCTTCCATTTATTCAATTACCTTTCTCTTCTTTTCCAAGGTTTAGCATTTAACGTATACACTGTATGAACCTGCGCTGCTAAAAGACCTCTGGACCTGTCCATGGCAAACCCTTCCACTCTCTCATAGATACAGCAAAGGAAACATCTTGTCTCTACACAATTGTCTGCCTTGATATTTCCCCTGTTTGACATTATATTAATAGGGTATAATCTAGATAGAGGACCCTATGATGTGTTCTGTAAACTATGCTGAATTGCAGGACACAATATGTGTCTGAAATGAATGTACTTCTTGCAGAATGGCCAGCTGTTTGTAGATGAAAAAGAAGCCATGGTTTTAAAATCTCCCTTAAGTCCTCTTTACATTCTGTACAGCGTTTTCTGTCAATTCTTATGTATCAATGTGTTTCAAAATAGACTATCTGTGCCCCTATCCCTATTTTAAAATGATAGTACGTCCATTCCTTCTCTATGTTAACAATTATTTTAGTGACCTGCTCTCTCAAGTTTTTGTGCATGACATTTTAGAGGGATGAATTGAAAGGTGGATCAATCACTTCTGAGACAGGTTTTCCCTTATTAAAGTCCAGAGTTTTAAATCCATGCCTGCCTACTGTTGCTGGTGCAGGACACAAAGATCTCCTCCCTGGAGAGGAACATCCGAAACTTAGAGGATGAGGTCCAGGTGTTAAAGACCAGCGGCCTGCTGCACCCGGATGAGAGACATGATGAGCTCAAGCAGGTGGAGGTCTACAAGAGCCATTCTAAATTCATGAAGACTAAGGTAGAATGTCTCTGCATGCCACCTGAGACCACTTCGCACTGCATGAGTCATGCATGTCTGCCTCGAAACATACAACTGTTTTCTTGCATGTCACCAAGTGTGAGGTGAAATCTTACCAAAGTGCATGTTACATAATGTTGTGTCTTTTGGCTGCTGTATCCAGAGCCTCCTGTGTTGCATGAATAACAAGAACTCCTACGCTTGTAATGTGTTATTTTATATTTAGAGTGAGGTTTCTTGTTGCCTTTCTTATGTCCCATGAAATGCTTGTATGCCTTACCTGTGTGATGACCAAGCATTGAGCAGCTCTCCTATCTGTGACGGCTGAGGGAGGGAACTCAGGCCCTATCAGCTTACAGTGCACAGTGTCTATTTACTGTCCTATTCTCAGCTAGCAGGAAGACTAAGATGTCTCTCGTCCAGGCTGTATACTGGTTTATTCATTGGGACCCAGCAGTTCCCAGACTGACATAATTATTTGGAATAGGTACATACACATATCTACAGGAGCCGCATGTAAAAATGTAGTCTCAAGTTTCGTTAAGGCCTATCAGTAGCGCGCCATGTGAAAATGTTTCTCTTTTGTCATTAATGGTGCTCTTTGTAGGGCCCGTTTGTCATTGCATCAGGGAAGTTCCTGATGCAATCATAAAAGAGATGTTTTTATGAATGGGGCCCTGACAGATGAATGTGAGTTTACAACGACAGAGGAAAGAGCTCTCTATACTGACCCGGGATTATATACATCACAGTGATGGCCCTGGCTCGCTCTCCCATGTCTCATCTTTCTGCGTCACACAGAGAGTCACCATGGAAATGCACAGGCACACAGATTCATTCTATATCCTTGAAGTGTTTAGGGTCGTGGTCTTTCAGCAGGGGTAGCGACTGGTGTTGAGGTGAGACTGTGATAAGAGAAACCAGAGAGGACCGCTTCCCTGTCCTCTGGTTTCCTCTGTGGGCTTTGATTTGTTCGAAACAATAGAAAGTTACTTCTGAGAGCATGAATATTTGTTAAAGTATGATAATTGGGCATTAGAGTAGAGTTGAATTTATTTATCCACATAATCATTTCTAACTGAACTTGACAAGTGCAACATTCTGAAACCTCAGTGGTGTGCTTGAGGAGTGCAAAGTGCGGGGGAGTTGGAGGAGCAAACCGAAAACCTGGTCAGTTTCCCAGCTTGCTGTGGGCTGGAGTTTAGTGGCTTGCTGTCTTCTTGTCTTTGTGTCTCTTTAGGAGAAGGCCTTGTCCCCATGTGTGTCTTCCATCAGAACAGCTTCCACCTTCCACCTCCCCCCTCAACAACCCTGGATCACTGAACAAGCTGAAGTACTCCTCTCATTAGCATCTCTCCTCTCTCAGTATTTATTTTATTCAACCTAATATTATTGCTCCTTCATTTATCTTTAACGCCATATCACATTATCATATGATTTTTAGTCTACTCCCCGGACACACTTTCCTACTTCCATTGTCTCCCTGTCTGAATATCCTCTCACTAGTCTCACCTCACAGAGTCATTTGTTTCTCTATACCTCACCCTTTGGCTCCCTTCTCTTATTAGTCAGTCCCCCTTCTCCCTTCTCTCTCGGGTTCCTTATTTCTGAGTGAGGGTCGATTGGCCAAGCTCTGGTCCAGTCAGAATTCCCCTGTTATGAGGCGAACCCTTCTCACACAATTAGAGAAATCTCTCCTTGAATCAGCTTCGAGCATTTTTGGCACCAGCAGAGAGATGACAATCTTGTGCACATAGTTAGCCTCAGCACAGAAACCTCCCTCTGTTAATGCATTTGATTTCCTTTGTGGTTTTTTGGCCTGTTCTGTGTAGCCTCTCTTAAATCAAATCTGTAATCTGTCAACTACGTGAGCGTAATATTGCTCTCTATAACTCTGTCTGGCTGCATGCATTTTCCCTCTTTGGCTGTTTGCATTGGTGTGTCTATTGAGCAAACAACAGGCATGGGACACCCTCGAGTGAGGACTGTTAATGTAGGGCTTGTGTGACTTTAATGTATCATCTCTCCGAAAAAATGACACGATTGGCATATTATTGACTGTATATATTAAAGTTTTCGAAATGGATGAAAAATTAAGTTTTAGCAAGATGTGTCACAGCCTGACACTGTTTTTTTAAATTTGATTTATCATGGTAAAAAAGTTATTACTGTAGTAGCATTAATAAACAAAACTTGAATAATAAGTTAGCTCTGTGGCTATTATTGATGTCCATATTGCCTAATCCTAAATGATAAAGCATGTTTCAGAGCATGTGTTTTTGAATGAAGTGTGTATGTGGTTTGTGTGTGTGTTGTCGTGATCTGCTAGTTTATCAATTGACTCAATGATGATATAAGGTTTTCATTACAAATGTGTGGTTGTTTCTGTGATTTTCAGATAGAGCAGCTGAAGCAGGAGCTGAACAGGAAGGAGTCAGAGATGCAGGCCCTGCAGACCAAACTGGAAACACTGACCAATCAGAACTCAGACTGCAAACAACACATCGAGGTGCTAAAGGAGTCTCTCAGCGCCAAGGAGCAACGGGCCAATACACTGCAGACAGAGGTCAGTACACATTCACAGAAACTCACAAAGAAATGAAGCTGATTGGCCAACAGCTGCACATTGATGGTGATGATGTTCAATGTGCGCTGTTTCTGGAATACGCCACTTTTACTATCTTGCATGCACAGATACATATAATGTGACAAAGGTCTTCCCAACCTCTGCAAGAGTACACAACCTTGTGTTTTTCTGCATGGTTTCTTTCCCTTTTCTGATTCTCTAATGGACGCTGAGGTGGGTGGAGAAAATGTCTATGTGTGTGGCTCCTTTAGCCCACCAGTGGGCTAGGACATGTGGGAGGGTCAGTCAGAAGGCTTAAGAAAGAAAGCTGGCAGCATTCTTTTTCATCTTTGAAGTTTCCGAAGTCTTTGGCTCTAATGATTGTATCAGTGCTGTTAGGGAAGTAAGCGTGTTGTACTGTACAGTGTGTAGAGAGATGGAGGTGTGTGTGGGGGTGGGGGGTGACGAGCATTCATCATTTTTCTCCATCACTCTCTTAACTTGGAGCCGATACTTTAGATCTTGTTGTGCAGTTCAGAACAGCCTGTTAACTATGTCCACTCAACATTACAGGAAGCAATTTGGGCCAAATTTAGGCTTAATTGTCCATACATGTGCAAGGAATGTTGGCCCTCGCAGTCAGTAGAATACATCATACTTAAAGGAATTGGTTTTCAGTGGGTGGTTTCTGAGTGTACATGTTTTAGTTTGCGTCCTACTGAAATGGCATGTAAAGAAATGTCTGCGTGTTTATGTGTGTCCTCTGCCATATGTGTTATTGTATGGCGAGACAAGGAGACAAGTCACCCCAGTAATTAAAGATGTTTGTCCCTTAATTAAGTCTCCCTTAATTTAGTCAATCAGGTGTTTACTACACTTTTAGCCCACATAGAGAGAGGGAAGAGTGACGGGCTAAGCAGCCAGAGGTTTACACATAGCGCATCATTCATACAGAAATCATGGTGTTACAGCATATAACCAGTGTCGGGGAGGCGACTAAAAAAGTCATTTAGTCGTCTGACTTATAACTTAAAACCTGTAATCATTCATGGCTAGCTAATGTTTTCTTACTACATTTATGTGCCACTGAGGCGAAGTTTGCCATGATGCACTGGCATTAATTCAAGCAGTTTATGTTTATAGGGGCAACACATTGCACGTGAATACAGTGCATTAATTGCAGGTAAGGTTCAGTTAAAGATTCCAAACCTTAAGCTTATGAGATTTTACAAGGCATTGAATCTCTCTTCTGTTAGTCACTAATACAGCTGAAAGGAAAAACCTTTTATTCATATTATAATTATGATTTCTTTATATAATTTATCTTAACGACTTAAAGGTCCCATGTCATGGCCATTTCTACGGATCATAATTCCATTGTTGAGGTATACTAAAATAGATTTATATTGTGCAATTTTCCAAACTCACATTGGTTTCTCATACAGCATCTCTGTATGTGTATTCACTCTCTGTCCTACACGCCTTGTTGGAGCTCCTGCCCCCCCCCTGCCTGTGAGCCCACTGTGCTCTGGTTGGTCAGCTCGCCCACTCTGTTCTGATGAGTCCACCACCGTTACAGCGGAACATCGGTAATAACCGGAAAAGCATGACATGGGACCTTTAAATTTGATCATGCAAACCCCCAATAAAATCAACATAAAGCTAAAATGATCCTATGAATACACTGTTCAGAGCAGGATTCCAATGGGTAACATTATATACCACTATATAAACAACTGTATAGTGGTATAGTGGTTTATGCATATCATATCAGAGGAATATTATACCATTAGAAAATATCATGCTGTTTTTGACCACTATAATTGCTAGTTGCTTGAGCCATTCAATGTGAAGCTAAAATGATTTGCAGGCATTGTGTGTGTATCTGTGTCTGTTTATATGACATACTGTATATGTATGTTTACGCATTAACATGTGGGTTCATGACAAGGGAATTATATATAATTGAATATAATGCTCACTGGGCACTGGCACATCACTGTAGTCTCTCTTCACTTCTCATTTTCTAGGCTACTGCAGCAGGCTGTAATCCGATCTGACAGTCTTGATCACCACAAACACACACACACTCGCACAAAAAGACATGCACACGAAAACACGTACGCTGTCACTGCTGATTGCTGGACTCTCTTCTCTGGTCTAGAGTAGTTTTACCCTGCGATTGAAGTGGCATTTCCCCTAGCTTGGGAAAGGCTAAGGTTTCCTGGACTAAGTGGGCAAACCAGAGGATGAGTAAAGTTATTAAGTGTGCTCGAGGCCAGCCGTTGCCCTGCATTCCTCTACTGTCTGTCAATCATTCGGCTGAAAAAGCACAGCCATATTTACTGGAGCTCCCTTCTCACCTCATTCCTTCCATCCTCTCATTTAATACTTCATCTCCCTTCAGTTTGCTTTAGCTTTCCGACATCGCATTTAATATTCCCCAGATTTCCTCTCTGTTTTACTCATGACTACTGGGGCATCATACCCCTCCCTGTGTGTGTGTGGGCAAGGCGGTCTCATCATGAATGACAGTGATTGGTACAGTAGTCCACTCCCCCAGAGACAGGCTGGTGTCTCCCAGACCTGAGGAGCAGTTTAATCTCACATACACTTGTCTCTAAAAGCAATAGGAAGAAGGGACCAGTCAGGGAACAGAGCAGCACTGTGCGAGCGAGGGAATGAGAAAATGGAATTGTATTTATTTGTCAGTCAAAGTTACGGACAGATTCTAAATTGCCATGATTGAATGGGGCTCCAGATAACTGGAAAATGTGGAACATAATGAGTCTATGCTTCTGCCCACGTCTGTGGAAACTAAACCCTTTAATACAGTATGTGCATGTGTCATTTCTGTCCTGATCACGACAATGCAGGGCTGTAACTTTACTCCAGCCGATCAGGTAACATATCAGAGACCTTCCTGAATATTTAAGCAGCCAAGAACAAAGGAATAGGCCATGAACCCTATTGGTAAAGGGGCATGCATGTGCTTTGACTTTGAAGATATACTTGTCAATATAAAAGTTAAACTAAATGAGGCCAAATCTGACTTTTGAGATGGGGGGCTCTGTTTAGTTGATACAGCAGTGTCCACACTTGGCCATTTCCACACTTAGATGGATAGAATTGGAGGATGAAACCCTCACTTGGCCACTGATGCAATAAAATCCGAAAAAAAACGCGTATCTCTTTGTCTAAAGGACACACCCTATTCATTTTGACACCATAATAATATATATTGCTCACTGATTATTCATGATAATTAATGCACAACATGGTTATTGTCATTATAACAATGAAGAATTATTTTCTTTTGAGTGTGTTTATTATTTTAGAGCACATGTGTCAAACTCAAGGCCCGGGGGCCAAATCAGGCCCTTGGTGGATTTAATTTCAGCCCGCAGGATAATTCTTAATTACTATTAGATCTGGCCCACCGGTATATTGCACGCACACCTTCACTCAATCCTGAGGGTTTCCTCAGCTCAGAGCCTGAGCCCAAACATTGATAAACTTGCACACAAGATGAGATGCCAAGTATCTGGCTTGAACTAGCATCACAGAGCAGCACACTGAGTTTCAATGGATGTTTCCTTCTGCACTTTTTGACTGCTTGCGACAACAGGGCATGTTTGTTTTTTTCTTTTGAGGGAAATCGTTTTTTTGAAGCTGTTGTTGGCCTGTGGAAAAATGTAATCATAAGAAATGACTCCGGAAAAGCTGCAGATAGAGACATAAGAAATGAATGCAACTGATTATTTAATGTTGTTTTTATAGGCAATAATTTAAGCTTTGTTAGTCCCAGGTTTAATATGTGCAATAAGTTCATTTCAATAAGTTCTGCAATAAACATTGAACCAGTCCGGCCCTCGACTAGTACTGATTTTTATTTTGGCCCACTGTGCATTTGAGTTTGACACCCCTGTTTTAGAGCTTCTGTTTTCTCATCTATTTGCCAGTATGCATGATACAACATTAGAGGGAGCCCAAGTCCATCCCCATTAGCTCCTCCACTTTGTGATCACTAAGGAAAATGAGTTTTCAGTAACACATGATTTGTATTTGGTAACTTGAAAGCTGCTGTAAGGATGGTTGTTTAAGCGTCGTTTCAGTTCCTCCTGCTACTATATCTGTTATTGATCCTTTTCCATACTTTCAGTAAAAAAAAATAGGCTTTTTACGTTGTGGCTGACTTGTTAAAAGGAATTGCAGAGTTTAATTTGGAAATACTGACATACATGTCTTAGCAGCTAAAATAATTTATTGGCATTGTGTTATGGGACCTGTTATTTCTATTCATATGAATTATTACTTTACATTTATTGATGAAACAAATCATCTTGTATTTAGCGTCTTTGGCAGATATTAGTAAAGATTTCATTTTCTTAAGGTTGATATGCCTTGATTTACGCCTTCATTACTCGAGGCATTTGTTTAGCAGGTGGCCCCTTACCCACACAGGGGAAAACCAGACCTGACGTGGGTTCAAGGTGCTTAAATCAAAGTCTAATTCAGACACATTAATAACACAGAAACATATCATTTGATACTTTGTTCCTCACAGAGAGCCAACAAAAGTGTTGGAGCATCATAATGTTCACTTTGCAATGTGGCAACATGTCAGTGTTTACAGAGAGCAGTCTGTGGTATTTCAGTTTAACTTTCTCAGATGTGACCTCAAATATCTTGGGGTTCGCTTTCATCACAGGCGTTTGCAATGTGTTTGCCAGAAGACCTCCACTGAGTTTTGATATTGAGGTTGAGGTGTAATGACTTGAAGAAGATATAAATGACTCAAAAATGACTTGCTTACATCGACCATAACGACAGTGATGAATAGCGAATAAATCTGGAGCAGGAAACGGAAAGAATCAAGGATATTTGAAACGAAAAGAGGAAGCAAGAAGTGAGAGAATAGAGTTGCTTGATGGATGTATGAGGCTGCGGGCTTTTGTCAGTGAGTGATGCGATAGTACAGTATGCTGTGGTCCCTGTTGGACTATTTGTGTTGATCTTTCCTTGTTCTCTTGGCTGATTAATGGTTCATCTTGGTAGTGAGGCGGAGCAAAGATGTGGTCTCAACCTGGTTTCACTCCGCCCTGTTCGCTCCCCCTGCTGTGTTGTCGCTCTCTGTCTTTCTATTTGCCTCATTCCCTTTCTCTCCCTCCATTCTTATTTTCTCTTCCCTCATAGTATCTGCCTCCATCTGGCCCCCCACATTCTCTCACCTACTTCTCCTTCTTCTATATCCATTTTCATTCCTCATCTATTGGCATAACTGCAAGGAAAAGTGTATGTACACATTATTAAGTGAGAACTTGATGAACCCATAACAACAGTCAGTTGGTTGGCATAAGCAAATGGAAAGCAGTTCCTGTTTTAGGCTGATCAGTAATTCAAAACTTCACATTCAAATCCTAAGGACCAGTTACAAAATGACCTCATGTGGACCTGACTGACCGTGGTCTCCACTCTCAGACCCAACAGCATGCTCTTGGGTTCCTGGGGTGGTGCGGTTTGGGATAGTGTGCGAGTAGCAAAGCGCTGGGCCCCCAGAACAAACATGGTACCGTCCAAGATAAAGCCCCCGATAGTTATTCAGCGGCCATGTGGAAAAGCTATAAAGTGGAGTTATAGAGGTCAGAACCGGGATGAGATATATAATGGTTTACACAGGGAACAAGGTAAATATGTGCACATGAGCCAACAAACAACAGGTCTTCGCACATGGCACATTATGCATATGTGCACAAAACCCGCCCGTTTGTTCTCATGCATACAAGTCTAAATGATGCCTTACGTTTGGGTACTTTTAAGGTACATTTAATTTGTTGGATGGTTTATCCCACATGAAGGTCTTCTATTTCTGCACATTTTGAAACTAAACAAAAACACACATAAACGCAGATAGTAATTAGGGCTTTGCTTGGTCCTCTGTCAGTCAGCAGCTGGTTAACCAGTAGGCAGTGAGGTGCTGATAGAGACAGCCAAAGACAATACTCTCCTTTCTTTTTGTTCTGACCTTCTCTCTCCTCAGGGTCACCCTGCTTTGCTCAGACCACTTAACCTCTAATTTCCTACACACATATAGACACACACACATGCAGATACACAAATGTGCAGTGCTACAATAATACAGTTACAGATACCACCTACAGTTCAATCCTTGCTAATAGTAGGTTTCTCAATAGAATGCTTGAATCAGAAAAAGCCGAAACCTTTCTGTCCTTTCCTTTATGGGGGACTATGAAATGTTTTTGGCTCTAATCCAACATTTTGATATGAAAGGAATCAATGACTATGAGGTGTAAATCCTACCTTTAGGCTTTAAAGGTATTTGGGAGTGACCTATAGGGTATGTACAAATGGACTATTATCTCTGCACAGTTGGGTTGATATTCAAACCCTCATAACAATGTGCTGAAGCATTGTTGATTGGCAGCATATAGAAACAAATTACTGAATCAATATTTCTACTCCCTTACGAGTACATTTCCCCTCTGTTGGAGGAATAAAGGTATTCTGATTCTGAGCCTCAAGCTCCCTAACGCTAACCCTTTTATCAGAAGATGCACGTTTTTTCAGTTGTCTTAGAGATAGCCTACTTCACTTATGACTTAACAACCTCAGAAATAAGCTACATTGGTTGCAATTGAAAACATAAAAACATGTTGGTTCCAGAGGTTGCGCTAGACTTTTTCGCTGCCCGTCATGTTGACGGACAGGATAGTAACATTTCCGTCAAAATCCATCATCACCTGTCAGTCCGTGAATTGTTAGCGCCGTGTTAAGCATGCTCACTGCACCTCGCGGGAGCGCGCACAGCGTAAAGCAAATACTCAGACAGATTTCAATGATCTGTTCGGCAAAGTTAAGTTTGGAAACTATATAATTTCCTTTTAGGCGGGCATGCAAAACACGGCATAATACCGGAGCCCCGCTGCGGGCAAACTTTGGCGCTGTTCTGAGTTTGTTCTAATCTGTCAAAAATGACGGACGGCTTTCAGATTTTTCCGTCATTGTTAGAAAAATTCCGTCATAGACGGAAAATATTCGTTTAACGCGACCTCTGGAAGTTAACCAATTTTTAAAGTATTTACATTTTTTGTACAGGTTACTCTCCCTGTGCTTTCTGCATCAAAGATCATGAGGGTGTGTTTGACAGAGGAGCAGATTGACAGAAAATAATCCAAACATAAATCAAACTGATTTCATGTCCTTGCTGTATGCAAATGTTTGCCAGTGACTGTTCAGTGTGGTTTGATAGGAAATGGAATCCCTGGAAACAGGATGTAGAAACTGGCATGCGGTGATGGAAATGATCAGGAAAAATAATCAAAGAAGGAAGAAGTGTTAATGAGGGGGAACGCCCGCAGCTTCTCTTCCGTTATGCTGTACAGTATGTACGTGTGTGTGTTGTTTCCCTCTATAGTGGAGGAGTTAATGATGGATGGAGGGTAAAAGAGAGAATTAGGCAGATGTGAGCAGTGAGGGTTAGGGTTAGTGTGATGGGTTAGTCCCCCTACATTTTTTGTGTCATATATCCATCCTCTGGTCTGATCACAAAAGCATGACATGTTTGACTTTCATTCAATGGTAAAAAACGTTCATTCTGTTGACAAAGATCCTTTTGTCAGTGGATCCTGGGAGTTCTCCGTGTGTGCGTGTCTGTGTCCTTGTCTTTTTTTGTACATCTGCGCTTTCCCATGTTTCCTCTGTAGCCTGTGGGCAGACAGCTGTGTTGCCATGGTTTGATCCACAGATGTTGGAGCGTACAATAAAACTGCCCCAAAGTCCACCCCGCAGCCCCTGCTGTGAGGCAGCTTACATCCGCCTATTATCCTAAGGTTTTCCGACTATTAGACAATTCTCAGACTATTGCCTTAACCCTAGCTTTGATGACCCACCTCAAATGACACCCAGCCTAAGAGATGGGATAGAAAATGTCCCTCATTCCCGTAAAGCTCAGCTCCGGTGTCGTCATGTCTGGCAGCTCAGGTGGAGAGGAAGTATTTTGTGTGTGCATTTGAATTGGCTTGTATTTACAGTCGAAGTCTTATGTGTATGTATGAAAATATGAGAACCGTGAATCAGCGCCGGGTATTGGAGAAGCTCAGCCCTTGTTCACAGTTGCTCTGTGAAGTACCTAAATGTTTCATTTGACATTGCAACTTCCTCGTGAATCTGTGCACACACATACAGTATATGCCAACATAAATATGTGCGCTCATATGAAAGAAACCCTCTTTGTTCTTCCGCTGTTTAACCTCACAACTTTCAACAATGACCTCTTGACATCTATTGGAAGTTTCTATTGCCTCACATGGAAACTGGATTATTTAACACTGCTTCATCTCACATCTGGGCATATGGGACCCCACAGTCAGGTGCTTTTACACCATCTGTTAATACTGTAAACACATGTAATCATAGACTTGATTGGCAATTTTTTATTCACTTTCCACCAATTTTTGACAAAGAAGAAATAAGCCAGAGTGAAATAAAAACTAACACCAACTAGCTGTTTGAACCCAGAAGTCTGCATTCATTCTCTTACTTATTCATCATATGAGTGTTTTGGTTTCACTTTGATGTATAATTTTCAATAAAAAGAGATTTGAATAATTATAGCTGGTATGGGAGACATTCTGGTGGTCTAGCGTCATCTTGAAATTAGATTCTTTAAGCAATACAATTTGGCCACATTAATGCTCAGACAAACATAAATGAGTCAAACATTATTTCATAAATGTAGATGATTAATTTCACAGCATGCCCTTTGAATAAATGATGTCTAATGGCTGCCCTGTGCTGTATTTACACAGGCTCGCTGAACATCAGAGCCAGAGAAGTGAATAGCTCACACAGCTGTGCGCCGCGCACCGCAGCAACCCGACTTAACCCGAGTTCAGACATCCCATAATACACCATGAGACCACTCCTGGGATTCAACAACTTTTATGGTGGTGTTGTCAGCTGAAGTGACATTCATACTTATTCTTATTGCTAGAGAAAGAGATAAGAAATCATATTGGAAATGTTTTTCTGGTCACCCAAGTGGGTTGTGACAGAGTGCAACTGTCAGTTTGTAAATATGCAAGTGTTGGTGCGTCCCATGGCCTCTGCTCTGGTCTCCCCATCATCTCTGGTTTTGCCATTTTGGACGGTAGTGTACTCATATAGTCCCTGTGTTGTTAATTGCAGCCCGGAGCCGACTTTGTTCCTGATACCTTTGCGGATTCTCCTGCCAGAAAAACTTTTATGGTGAAATGAGAGATAGGAAAAAGGGAGGTGAGGACAAACAGAGAAGCTGTTTTACTTTGCTAACCAGTGTCCAGAATCCACATTCGACTATCATTGTTAGCATGAGACAGGAAGTCAAGGACAATGAATGTGTCTTTATGCATTTGTGTGCATGGTTGTATCTTTAAATGCAGGTAGAAATCTCTTGAATAAATACTTTCCAAGTAGTGATTAGCTAATAAGCATTAATTTAAAGAAATCTGACGTTTTGCAAAGGATTATTGGCTATGCAACCACAGGATCTTGAAAACATATCAGGGTCCTTTTTCAAATGATGTGGTGCTGAGTGAGGGGCTGGAAAGTTTTAGTAGGGTTCTGGGGGAAAGATGTGTTGATAAAGATGTGTTTTTAATTAATATTTTCTGAGGAACGCCTCAATGCACCTCTAATGTCCCTTTTGGATTAGAGCTGGGTCAGAGTAGACAGCAGTGGGCCGCTCGACTTCTTTTTTAAACTAAAGTTAAAAAAAGCTGTGTAATAACAAATGATAACAAAACAGTATACAATCCCCAGTGTACAATCGCATAAGCAGAATGAGTACCCCGGTTGAACTCAAGAAGTAGGAGTTCTGCTTTGTGTGTTATTGCTCTCAGATGGAAACACACATTAAATGAGCAAACTTACAAAGTCCTAGCTGGGAAACGTGGTTCTGTCCCAAAGACAACCCGGCTTGACGACTTGAGGGAATTTCTCACACCAACACATCACTTTGTCTCACCACAGGACCTGCAGCTTTTAAATGGCAATAGGAAACCTCCTGGAGAGTCCGGAGCAGGGCTGGAGTGTTGAAAAAGAGAGGTTAGAAGACAACATTGTGAAGAACGAGACTAGAAGGAATGAAAATTAGAGAGGAAATTGAAGGAGAAGCGAGAGGTTAATCACCCCGACTTGTTAGCTGTCTATCATCTCAGCATGTGTGCCAGCTGACGAAGCCATAGATCCTATAACAGACCTGCTGATGGGGTAGTAGCTTTCACCGGTGGAGGAGCAGCATGTCATTGGTGTTAATGTGCTCTTAATAATTTGACTCATCTCTCTCCACTCTCCCCTTACCTTCACCCTAACTCCCCTCCATCCTTTCATCCCTCCCTCCTCGTCTGTCCATCGCCCTCCTTGTTTTTCGTGTACTGTGCCTGGCAGCGGTGAGTGCTTTAAGAGGGTATTAGCAGTGCGTCTGTACCGTACTATCACAGCTTAGTGGGCCAGTGCAGGTGAGACAGCAGGGATTTCCTGTTAGGCCTCTCTGCTACATTCTTGCTAAATTGCTCCTTGCCAGGTGGGGTTTGAGAGGAGGGGGTTTCTCTTTCTCCATTATTCTGTCTCATACTCACAGTGACACACACACACACACACACACACACACACACACACACACACACACACACACACACACACACACACACACACACACACACACACTCTTGCACATGGGGGCAGCACAGAAGGATGTGCATGTGCAAACAAACTGTGCGTATAACGGATTAGTAGCACCATTATAGTGTGTGTGGATGTGTAAATGTGTGTGTGTCTGTGCGCGCCAGTGTGTAGTGGGGAAGACAGAGCAGGGCTCAGTATTAGACTCTGGTTGTCTGCCAGGGGAGCAATATGAGATAAATACTTCAGCATCTTACACCTGGGGGTCCTGGCCTGCTTCTAATGCTACTGCTTGAGAGGAGCCCTCTGTGTGTCTGAGACCATGCAACGGCTCTCTCATTTTACACAAGCACATACACACAGACACACAGGAAGGAACTAACTCTTGCCCAATACAGTGGTGACTCTCAATTGAATTGTGTGTGTATCTGTTGTTATTTTCCATTTTTGTAGTTATGAGTGGCAGATTATTGTTTTTTCTACTGTGGTTTGGCATTCTTTAGTTTCTAAAATACTCCAACGAGTGGCATTCACTTAAATGAAAATACTGCAATGTAAATATTGCCTACCTTTCATTAAAAAAAAAAAACGAATTAAGGTGCACATGTTGATTGTATCGCAATCAAGATAATCTTTATTTTCTTTCTTTTTTTCTTTCTTTTTTTAGTTTAGTTTAGTTTTTTGCCTGTCCTTGTTTGTCTCCCTGTAAATGTAAAGCTTCTTTGGGTTCAAGAAAAGCGCAATAGAAATACAATTTATTATTATTATTATTAAACAAATATGAATCAATCAACTTTAGTCGTGCTGGAAGGTGCTCTTGTGATTTAATATGAAATACTGCTATTGTTCAAGGTATCAGAGTTAGACACTTCTGTATAGTGAACACATCATTTTGGAAATGTATTTAGTTTCTTTCCACCACAGCTCTCTCATTTTATGAATGTCAGGTGCCTTGTGAAACAGTTGAGATGAGCTGGAGAGTACAATGTGCTTTAAGTGTTTTCACAGACTTTTTAAAAACAACAGTTAACAAGCCCATCTTCACTGTGTGTGTCTGTGTGTGTGTGTGTGTGTGTGTGTGTGTGTGTGTGTGTGTGTGTGTGTGTGTGTACTGTATGGTTGAAGTCAATGCAGGCAGCATGAATTCCTCCCTAGACACACATCTAAAGGCCAAGGATGTATTAGCTTTCCAAAGGGTGACTGCATGTTTCTTTGCAATGTTGCTGATCTGAGTGTGAACCTCGATTTATTATCTATAAAATAAATCTGTGCAATTCTTCGAGTTTGGCTTTGCAGCCGACAATTAATTATAAATTATGCCATTTTGAGAGATTGGTTATTTTCCACTGACACGGTTTAAATAATTTCGAATATGTTTTCGCTGCAGTTTCCCTCTCGGTTCCTGGAACATACTTCTTAGATCTTTTTCATCTTCATTGCAGAAAACACAGAGCAGAATTTAATTTTAAGTATATACATACAGTCAGAAAAAAATGCATACACAGTTACAAGCACAACATTTTAGTGTCCTTCTGTATATATCAGTTGGTTGCTTCGTGCATCTTTCTGGGAGCACGTGCAGTCGCCCTGTTCCTTCTTGCAGGCCCAAACGGAGATGAAGCAGAAGAAGAATTGATCTGCCTTTTTGTCGTCTGCCTTCTTTTGAATGTAGGCATTTTTTGTCTTTTCCATTTCCTCCTTTTCCACCTCAAAAGCCCTTCTCAGCTCAGACATGGCGTCCTTTTCAGCATTAAATGCCTTTCTCCTCCTGCACTTTTCCTCAAGCTCTTTCTTCAAGGCTTTTCTTTCATTTGCAATTTTCTCTTTCTCCAACTGCATAGCATCTCTCGTTCTTTGGATGCCTGTCTTGTCCTGAATGTAGGCCGTCCTCATCATTGCTATGTCTTCCTTTTTGATCTGGAAGGACCTTCTATCATCAGCCATAGCATCATTCTCAGCTTGAAAGGCCTTTCTTTTCATGCGTTGCTCCCTGATATATTGTTGAATTCTTCTCTTTCTTCTTCTCTGTCTGGAAAGCGACTCTCACGGTTTGGATGTCTGACTTTTCTTTAATGATGGCCTCTCTGGTCATGGCCATTTCTTTCTCAAATACTTTTTTGTGCTTTTTCTCCAACTGCAAGGCATTTCTTTTCTCAGTCATTAGAGCACACTCTCTCTGGAAGGCCTCTCTCTCGATGGTCAGGCTCTGCCTTTCCATCTCCAGAGCCTCCTTCATCATGTTTGTATGTGTCTCTTGACACAATAGTTTGTAGGCTTCTGCCTCGCTCTGCCACTCCAGCATGTTGTTCTCAACAGTAGGATAGAAACATCCTGCTGTTCTTTGTAAGGCAAAGACGGGCTCTGCATCACTGCAGGCTGGAGGAGATAGTATTCATTACCATCATCGGTAATGAATACTATCTCCATGCTAACTAATGTTAGCCTCGTGGTACAGAGGGATGTTGTTTCTCTGAAACTGCTGGGCATTTCCATCCAGCCAGTAATACTCTTCACCATGAGCTTGTTGTGGTTGGTGTTGTCAAAGCACATGAGGTGAATAGAGATTCATCTATAAGGGCAAGAAAATCAGTATTAACTTGATAAAAAGTTTTAAACACATTTTGTATTTAACCTAACCTTTTTGGTGAAGTTTAAACTAACAAGCAAATATTACAGTGCTAATTTTAACCATTCCATTAAAAATGGTTTCAACCTCAACCCTTTTGGAAACCTACAGTTCATTACAATTGATGTGAGCACGGGTTTCCTTCCCAACTAGTGCTTATCTCAGAGATAAAGAGATCTGTCAGGAAAAACATTGTCTTACTTTACATTTAAACAAATGAAATACTTAGCACCGAAAAAGGTGGGTCCTCCTGTAAAGGTTCCATCAAGGGAGTTTCAGGGTAATATCTGCAAGTGCAGTAGGTATTTGTTTGTCAGTGTATCAGTGTGTTTACTCCTTAAAGATCTGTCTGAAATGACCAATGTGCTGCTGAGCCTTCCAGATGCTTAGAATTCTCTTTGTTATATTTCTAAGTTTTAATCTCCAAGATATTTTGTTTCAAAAATGTTTTATTAATAGGAAAACCTGCATTTCTATTTATCATTTCACTCATACACCAACAATGAAACACATGAGCATATAATAGAGAAATAAAACGTAATCGGAGCTCACAGAAAATGCTCTGTTTTAGTTTAATACATACAGTTAAACTCACACACACTACAGTATATTATGAAAATGTTTTAATTGAAAAAATAACAAATGAACTAAAGAAAGAGAAAACCACAAAGCAAATCCAGGCAGTAGGCTTATAGATTCACATTTATAAGAGCCTACAGAACAGTAGATTTTACAAAGAAGAAATTAAATTAAATAAAACACTATATGCTCTCCTTAGTTTTTCCCTAAGGAATAATCCTTCTAATAATCCCCAATGTATTTTCTCCAAAGATGATTGATGTCATGTTAGCTATGGATCCTTGACACATGTACCCTTATCTCTCTCCCCTTGTTTCCTCGCTGCCTCTCCTTTCTAGTTAAAGCAATATGCCTAAAACCTTAAAAAATGAATACAGCAGCAAAACACTGTATGGTGGTTCACCTCATTCTGATCTTTAGCCACAACATTATGATTGTGAAATACCAGGAACAAATGAACTTGTTAACATACTGTCAACTGTTTTTATAGTAAATCTTTCTTCAGAAGACAGTAGTTCCAATGAAAACTGTTGAGGTCTGTGTATTACCCAGAGTAAGCAAGACATTGTTTCTGGAGGAATATGTCGATTTTTAAAAGGTATTGTTTCAATGTTGGGAGCACCACCAATGACATTTGATTAATCTCTACTGTATTTTGGTGGCGCCAGAAAACCTGGCCAAAACATACTGAAACTATATGTGAGAAAATATGTTCTTTGTAATTTGTGTGAACCAACCCTGTCAAGTATTATGACTTATCCTTCCATGGTAGTATTTCTTAACAGAAAAATGATGTTCTGCATGATGAATTGAAATCCTAAATCTGAGTCCAAAACACCTGTGCTTGTCAGACACGATTTGGGAAGCCACATACTCCTTTCTTATACAAAGGAAACATTACTGGCAGAATATAACCTACACATCTGTATACAAGGGGAAAGACAGAAATGTAGCTTGGAAAAGTATCTTGTTTCATCTTGGTTTTATACTGTGTAATAAATTGTATCCCATAACCAACTTTACAATAAACATTTACTGACACTGCTTATTTGATGTCTGCCCAGAAAAAAAGAAAGCTTTCCTAAATATTGACAGTACATGTTCTGAAATAAAGAAGGGCTTCTTTGATATGACATCCATTCAATATACAGAAAATAGAAATGGGATGAGAATCGGCTGATACCAGGTCAACAGAGAAGTGTATGAACATGTTTTTAATGTAAACAAGGACTGTCGTTGCTTTATTACACAATGTGAAGAGGTTCACTTAGATCATTGAATGTGGTTTGAGTGGCTGGCCTCCAGCTCATAAAATTATCAGATCCGAATGAGTCAACGAAACAGTTAAGAGGGCTATTAATCTTTTTTAAATATGTTCCTCACTGATGAGAAGAGTAAATATCTATACCAGACGCACCCTTATCCACACACACACACACGCACGCACGCACACACGCACGCACGCACGCACGCACGCACACACACACGCACACACACACACTCACGTCATCATCCTGGAGTGCTTTGAGGGTTAAGCTGATGTATCTGTGTCATTAAGACAAGCTCTCTATCTTCACTACAAACAGGTCCAATTCCCCACCACCCCGAGTGTTAGTGGATGACGCAGGATGATGACAGATCAGCTGGTGTGTCATCATGTGTTTTTCCTTCGTTTGTGTTAATGGGAATGTGTGTGTGCGTGTGTGTATGTGTGGAAGCAAACTTGCTCTTTTTCCGTCCATAAGGAATTGACATCTGGAAAGCTAATATCAACAGCAGTCTGTAGGATTTTCACGTGGGTGTAATAAAAAATGGAACAGAATTATCTGGGGGAAACAATAATGCAAATAACAACAGGGAGTCAAATTAGTATGTGACACAATTCATGTTGCAGTTTTATTTATTTCACGAGTAAATCATACCTGCCTCCTGCAGCTTAACTCACTTTGGCTTTAGCATTTACTACCAAATATTTTAAGTATCAAGAGATCTCTTCATGCAAATCAGAGTACTTCAGTTTGACCATGCTTATATCTGTTTGACTTCTCTGACATCGAAGTTTAATGTCCTTTGCGCTTTTCAAACTGTAGTACTTCTAAATGGCAAAGGGCCCCTCTTTTGCTCCTCTTCGGTGTGTCAAAAACATCTTCATCACAGAGAGTGATGCTCTACAAACCGGCGAAAGGGCTCCCAGACTGTTGGGCAGAAGAGAGACAGATAGCCCTTGTGCTAATACTTTTTGAAATTCTTTAAGTGCACGACTGCAGATGAAACCTTCGTTTACAGCATGGTTCACTTATGGGTGCCCTATTTTTTGGACTCAGGAGAGAATGAGGATTTTTATCTTTTTCTCAGGGGGCCTCTCCATGTACAGTCACTATGACTTATAGCATAGTACAATGATGTCATTGCTATAGTTTGAGCTCTACATTGATCCTAATAGTTTGAGGCTGAACTTGACTAAATATAATGAGGTCTTTAAATGAAAAACAAAAAATGCAAATGCTAGTTTTGTGCAGGCATTTTTGGTCTTAGATATCAACGCAGAACAGTGGGCGCTCTGTTCAGGACCTTGGTCTACAAGACCATGACCAATGCATAATGATGCATTTATTTATTTATTTTTTCATTTTAGGTTTTTTATTTTTTTTTGCTGGGGGGATAGGGGTGACTGAGGTACACATGCAGAGCCGGTTGTAGTGTGGTTTTGGCATACATGTGTTATTCATGTTCAAACATTGTGGTCGTCTCAATCCATATTCATGCTTTTAAAAAGGCTCGCTGTGTGCATGGAAATATAGTATCCCCTATCATGTTCCCTCCCTATAGCAACCACAGACAGAGAGGTTCGATTACCCCTGGGCTGCATCAGGCGTATGTGTGTATGTTTGTGTGTGTCTTTCCAGAAGCATTCCTTGTGAGGCTCAATGGTCTCTCTCAAGGTTAGTTATGAAAGTGTCTAGCAGGTCTCCCCTGGATCGGGGAACCCAGCTCTGTCGCAGAGCACCGTCTGCCAGACTCTTTCAGCACTTGCTCTGGCCTTGTTTCATCGGCACGGCGAGGCCTTTGATTTGGAAGAAAAGTAAAGAAAGAGCGATTTAGAGATGAAAAGGGATGTTTCCTAGCCTTCAACATTTCCTCTGTTTCCTCCCCCCTCTTCAATCTCCCTTTGTGGAGCAATTGCTCTTCTGTCTCTTTCATGATTTTAAACGTTTTCGTTATTTATTTAAAAAAAAAATCCATTTACACGTCCCTTGTTGAATCAACCCATGCATACCATCTAATGAACCAAATGTGTTAACGTTGAACAAACTAGCCCAGCAGGCTTATGGTGACCAAAACCTATGGTGCTCCTTCCTCTCCCTTTTCTCTCCCTCCTCCCACATGTTTTACACACCGCTGAAAAAACACTGGCACGTTTGAGTTTGATGCATATGGATTGAGAGGGGAAGTGCTGCATGTTGATAGAAAGGAAAATATTAGTTCAGTATTGGCACAGAGTTGAGTGGGGCATCATACCCCCTCCCTGTTTGTGTGTGTGTGTGTGTGTGTGTGTGTGTGTGTGTGTGTGTGTGTGTGTGTGTGTGTGTGTGTGTGTGTTTGTGAGTGTGTGTGTGTGTTTGTAAACAAAGCATTTCTTTATGCTTTTGTGTCCAGGCAGGTATGATAGAAGATTACTTCCTTCTCCAAATTTAAAATACTTCCTTAAAGTCATATATAATAAATGTTTGTGCCTCAAAAGGTGATAATGTTCCATGATGCACCCTTGAAATTGCTGGATGCCAGAGGTCTGGATTATTATTATGTTGAATATTATCAAGTGCAGCAGGTTGGCATCAAGTGCTTGATCAGATTCTTAATTTTTTTAACTTAATATTAATTGAGATATTTCCTGATACTGCTAAATGTAGACATATCTGTGTTCTGTATTGCTACTTCAGACAACACTGAATACTGATCAAATAATTAATACCATACCTAATCTAGGTCCATTCTAGTGTAAACTATAAGTAGTAAAGGGTAAATAATGATGTGTGTGTAACAGCTGTATTTCAGAGACCCCTCTATTTCTTCACTGAACATGTACGTTTCTGCGTGTATGTGATCTTGATAGAGCTTGTGATGAGGCCACCAATGCCTTTCATCCTAATGGATTCCATCTGACCAATCACAGTGCAGAGACACGGCCACAGATAAGCCCGTTGGAGCTGGGGAGGTTCCGGTAAAAGCCTATGATAGGCCCCCCCTACATCCCCCTTCTGCTACTATCAGCAATCAGCCTGGTTAATGGTGAGAGCCTGAGGCCGGCTGATTGGAGCCAGGCTACACATCAGTCAAGAGAAACCCAGTGTCGGGCCACATGTCAGGCTGCAGCTATTCAAGTCCGTCTTCCTCCTGACCACAACACGTGCACTGCAGTTGAAGAATTGAGACCTGTTTGATGATGAAGAAGTTAAACCTTACTGTATCTTGATGATGACACCAGCCATAACTCAGGCTGACCTGTTTCGACCCAATCTGTTGGCAGTCAAGTGTTGGTAATTCATACTTCCAGATCTGAGGCAGGCCCTTCAGTTAAAGTTTCTGTTTAAAGTGGGTCACAGTTGGACCTCTCTCATTTGAACCGTATGACTGTATGGAGTATTTGACCTGTCCGACCAGATCACTGTAGAGTGTGCCGGGGTCAAAAGCTACAGGTTGACACATGGCTGCAGTGGTCCTCGCCGGGTGGCCACCTTTTTTTTCTTTCTCTCTTTCTTTTTGCTTTCTTTCTCTCTTGCCTTCTTCCTTTTCTTTCTTTCTTTCTTTCTGGAATTATTTTGGGTTTCTTTCTTTCTTATTATGTTTTGTTCTATCTTTCCTGGTTTCTTTCTTTCATTCTCTGAGATCAAAGGATTCAAATTCCCTCTCTACATAGGAGAAGAAGAAAATAATTAATACTAATGGTGCTGGAAGCAGAGGAATAAAGTGTTGGGGTAATTACCCAGCAATCACTGCAGCATTCCGCAGCTGAGGGGGGCAGAGATAGGGTCTTGAGCCTAAAGAGCATGTACATGGATCAACTTGGCCGGCACACACACAGACACACTCACACTCACGTACAGCCTAGCTTGCACAAGTGCAATCTGTCTTCATTGAACAGCTCTGGGGTCTGCAGGAGTCTCTCCCTGCTCTTTTTGCGCTGTGGTCCACCAGGAGAAATCACTATGAAAACAACACTCGCTTTGTCTTTCTCAATGTTTCTCTGACTTTTTCTGAGTGCATGTCTGCAACTCTGTGTAAGTCTATTCCAACATAGATGTTTGTTAATCTTTGATATGTATGAATGCAGTGGAGGGTCCCTGTGTGAATGACTTTCTGGAGGAATGTGTGGGGAGAGGGGGAGGATGTCTGCTTGTCATATGTGTAAGTGCTACACACAGCCCCCATCGCTGAACCTGGCCCAACATTCATGATAATAATCTAAGCCTGATTGTGTGTGTGTGTGTGTGTGTGTGTGTGTGTGTGTGTGTGTGTGTGTGTGTGTGTGTGTGTGTGTGTGTGTGTGTGTGTGTATATTCCTCAGAGATCAGTACTGTATGTTCAGAATAAACCACATGTTACAATGGACGTACAGAATTAGATAAGTTGATACGGTTTCCTGTTTGTGTATGTAAGTGCATTATGCAAATGTGATTACACAAACAGTAGGCTTCAATTATCAAGCTACCTAAATGTTTTCTTTCAGTTACTGTACATTAGGATTGTTCAGAGTTGTAGTTTTTCACACTAAACACAAAACGTTTTTTGTAATTTAAACAGGAATTGTGAACAGTTTGTTCTCTAGGGAAGAAATGTCCTAAGGAAAGATACATTGCAGCTCATATATTCACACATATTTCAGGTGTACCTGTGGCTCGGACGAAAAAAAAGGCAATAAGGTTTTTTTGATATAATATCTTTATTACATTTTTCTAAATACAACACATAACAGAACAGCTCAGACATGATATGACAAGTAAGGTGCGTAGATAATAATAAGAAATAAAAAACAGTGCACAATGTAGGGATCCCCAACCTCCACCATTCTCGCAATAATGTTTACATTCAAAGATTATTAGTTTTTAGGAAGTTTTTTTCTGAAAAGGCAGCTGCTACTTCTTGCTTTCTGAGAAGTATGTGTTCTTTTCCAAAGGTTATCTGTGAAGCACTGTTTTGAACTTTGTGACAATATACGACTTATTTTTGTTACTGACCAGGGCAAACAGCCTGTTGAGATAAACTGGGTCTGAATTTATGCAGACTGTGACTGTGATGAGATTTTAGCCTACACACAATATTAAAATAATTCAGTTCCTCTTCAACTTAATTATGGTAGCTGCATTCATTTGTCATGGCTAGGCTATTGACAGTTTTTTGGCCCCCTATCTTTTAAGCATGCAGTGATTTGGCTTTTGATTTCCAGTTTCATTTCATACATCTGTTTTTCAAATATTTCATGTTGCAATCCATGAATAAATATGTAATCAGTTCTTGTAATCTGCAATTTGATGTTAAATTATAACCTTCGTGAAGCCGAAAGCCCAGCACTTTTGGTTACTAAGTAATTTGTGTTTTTTCTGGAGCCTTTTTTTTTTTTCAAATCTCTTTTTCCGGCCTATTTGATATAATTGGTGTGTTCTGCTTTCCTTTATTTAATGTTTTTGCTATGGTTCTTTTTTACAACTAAGGTCATGTAATGGGGTCACTTCCAAATTAGGAATTATTGGGATTTATTCTTGTATGCACACGGATAACCTCATGTATCTGAACCTATATATTAAAAGCTACTAAAGATATACAAGAAAACGTCAACGACAACAAATAATATATATATATATATACATGTGTATTTATTTAGATATATATACACATGTTTATTATATATCCATGATTGTTACTCTGTTTTCATGAAGTATGTGTATGTTTACACGCTTGTGTGCTTGCATTCAAATGAGAGTGTGTGTGTGTGTGTGTGTGTGTGTGTGTGTGTGTGTGTGTGTGTGTGTGTGTGTGTGTGTGTGTGTTGCTAATAGACACAGGGGACCTTTGTATTTCTTAACAGGCGCTGGTGGTTAGGAGCAGAATAAATGTTGGGGCGAGCTGCTGTGAGTCACAGGCTTCAGTCATAATCGTAGTGAGACCCGTAGAAAATGATGTCTCTTTCGTTTGGTCTAACTTCTGCCTCGACAAACATTTATTTCCTTTGCTGTAAGATTGGCGAGAAGCTGCCTGTTTGGCTTTTCAAAACTAGATTCTGCTTTTGCATGGCCCTTTTTGTTTTGGAGGAATAGCAGTTCAGGTAGAGAAGAGCACAGCACATATACAAAGGCATGTACACATGCAGTGGCACAATACATGTTTTTGTGCAAATGTGCCCAGTGCACTTCTGCAGGTTAATGTTGGCAAACAGTTCGAAAAGGCGTAGAAATTGGATTTCCTTTCATTATTTTATCAAACACTCTTTGACATACAGTAAAGTGTCCTTGACAGAAATAAAGAATGAGCTCTACTTAGAAAAGTGTGAATGATTTCAGAACGTGAGCGTTGTGACCCACCCTTCTTTTTCTCCCTCTCTTGGGCACCACTCGTCTTATGAAGTCATTTTGCTCGGTCGTTCTGGTCGATAACAGATGAGTAATGACTCCTTGAGCAAAGCAGCATGACATCAGGAAGGTCATTTGAGTGGAATAGGCGAGAGGTGTAATTTTCTGCTTAAAGGTCTTTGTGACACATTGTCCTTTACATTCCCAGACAGTTGAATCAAATGTCTGTAGACATTTGATGGGGACTTCGCAGCTTTGAGTAATAGTGGCAGATACCTCAGTACTTTCAGGAGCTCAGTTTATTTTTGCTTACAATTTTATTTTAAGCTACTGATATTATCTCTAATAAAAAGGTGACTTGTGGGACTTCTGGGTATCTCTTCTGTGTTATATTGCCCTGATAAAGGGGTGTCACATATATCGAGTTCACTTATTCCAAACTATGGAAATGTGAGTCTCCTCTGTGGTCTGTCCAACTCTGCTGTCCTCGTGCAGTGGATGCTTGGGGACACACACAATAACACATCACTTTTTATTTTAAATGAACTCGCCATAAGTGGATATATGAGCATGTTGCAGAAAATGACCACATGGGGGCGCCAGCTCACACAGTATCGGTGTTTTCTCAGTCTGCCAGAGTTGCCCATATTGCCCTGCTTTAGAGCCATAGAAGGGGTGGTGGTGCAACAGGGGTTAAGTGAAGTTTAGGCACACCCTCTTCACTGAAAGTCACTATCTTCCCTCAACTTCATGACCAATCTGTGTTTCTCTTTGAAGAGCCACATCTGAGTGCTGAGCAGCAGGAGGAAGCCCGTTATTAAACTCTGAATCATCACGCTCTAATGGCAGGACATGTGGAACAGTATACAGGTGTACATGTTATTATGACACATCAATATATAAACACACACCATTTTGTATCCACATGTTTTACTTGGATTGCACTATGTGGTATTGGAGTACTTAAAGTAGCTGAATGATATTTCCAGAACATGATCTTTCCTGGTGTTTCTAGGTCTGACTGACCTAGATTTCTCCGGGGAGGTTCACACTGTTACTACATATTGTTCTGTTTGCGGTTATCCTTAGTATTTGGGTGTGGCTGTATGTGTGTGTCTGGGTAAATGCATTCATATCAGTGCCAGGATCTTTGGTTTTAATTCTGTCTTTGTCATATTTTCAGAGCTGATGACAAGCGCAGAGAAATGTGCCGTTCAGAAAGGGCGACCAATTATTGTTTGGTATTTTTATTGGTCCAAAAGAGTTTTAAAAATACAAACGTTTGTATTTTTATGGTGGTCACGCTCAGTGCTGGTCTCCTTTGTGTGCTGTAGAAATGATTCCACTGGAGGCCATCGAGTTTTAGTTCCTAGTTTGGGTGGAAGACAAATGGGTTGACCGGGTTTGTGGTTCCTCTCCGGAACAAACCGTTTTTAGATCACAATGTTTCGCCAGAGACACAGGACCTGATACTGTGTCACTAACTTCTCTCCCAAAAACATTAGACCTCAGCTTGTCCTAATCATGATGATACACTACAGACTGCAACAAAAAAGCTCCAAAGCCTACTATCTGTCTCATATCTATGAATTTTACATGCCATATTTGCTTTGGTTTTGTTTCACTGGTGACATAATTAAAGCCCCCTGAAACAAGTTGGTAAGTCAATTACAATATGACTGAAGCCAGCGCCAACAAGTATATAATGGATAATCTGTTTGTTTATGTGAACAATTTGTGTTCCTGTATGTTGTATTTGTTGGGCTTTGTTTGCCATTATCAAAACAGGCTTACACAGGAAAGTGGGGAAGAGAGTGGGGATAATATGCAGCAAAAATGTTATGGGCTACTGGAGTTAAGGACTCAACGTTAATACATCAGCAGCCCTATCCACCAGGTGAGCAAGGTTGCCCATTTTTTACATAGTAATATAAATGATTCGTCAAAAATCAACTACTGTTTTGAAAGGTTAACGTCATGTCTGAAGTCACGGTTGGTAAAAGGTTATTGAGCTTCAACACATTTAAGGAAAACGTGGTCCTGTCCTATCATCTTGGTGATAAGGTTATCAGAGTCAAACCGTATGGCTGTAAACAGTGAGGAGCCATGTGTGTGGGAGACGACTGAAACAGACGTCACGATTCCTCAGGAGGATACACTCACTGAGACAGACAGTCCACACCGCAGTCCATGGCTCAGAGAGTCTGAGTAGCTGCCTATCGTAGGTGGTCTGCTTCAGCGGGAGGTGTGTGTGGTGGGAGAGTGGGATGACATATGCGCGGTGGTTTAATGATAAAAGTCTGTGTGTGTGAGAGAGAGAGAGAGAGAGAGAGAGAGAGAGAGAGAGAGAGAGATGCGGGAGTAGAGTTTGAGGGAGCCTCATACACTGAGAGATAAAATGAATGACTGCTGTTCTCATCATAACAATTGAGCTACTGGTTGGGAGGCCCCCTTTTCTCCCAGAAAACCATACGGCTGCCCTGTGTCTTGCCTGTCAACGAAAGGCCTTTCTCTCCAGAGAATGTGTTTTGATTTGGAGAATTCTGACAGAATTCCTTGCCCCTTTTTCCCATATCCATGAATCACGTGACGTGCTTTTCATATGGTGATGTAGCGTTTACGTTATGTTGAACGTTTTTTCTGCACAATTTCACAGAAGGCAGAGCGACATGGTTAGATATTTCATCGAGTGGTTGTTATTTTTTGCGACCAGGCCAAAGCAAACTTAGGCTGGTGAAGAATGTAATCATTTATCTAAGACCAGAGGCGACATGCTCAATTTGACCTGAAATAAGGCTCTGTGGTACCCGTAGGAATAGGGAGCTAGGGTGTGCATGAGTGCTTATGTATATGTTTCTGTGCGTATTTAGGAGAACAAGGTATGTCAAAGCTACTGTGCTGCTACAACTCGAAGCCAGGCCAGATACTTCGTTTGTTTGTACTTCCTCTTGTGTTTACTGCATGTGGAGATAAGCATGTTCCAGCATCAGCCTTATGTAATTTGCTCACCGGTGCTTTCAAGATGTACAGATCATGACTGGTATAGAGTGTCTTACTCAAGTGCCAAGTGCCTACGTCCTTGAAAACGTGTGAAGTGACTCTTCAGCCAACTCACATAAAATGAGAGAAACATTTGACAATAAATGAGGAAATAATATAAACCTCACTTTTCTTTCAGAGGCAGTGACCACCCTAGAATCCCATCTAAAACACTCATGGCAATCATGAATTGCTGGGAATTGTATCTGACTTTGGCAGTGTGAAACCTTCCCATCATTCCCTGAAGGGTTTAATGTCCCTATTGCCTCTGGACTGGCCTACCAGAGCCCTTAGCTTGACTATATAATGACTGTCATTAACATATCAAGATCTGCCGAGGGGTCCTGAATGCCTTTTCCCTCCATTGCCAAAACCAAGATGGCTCCTTTAAATCTTTGCTCTTGCCCTCCAGGGATCAGAGAACACCAAAGTCTACAGTCTAATTGGATTCATTTGTAAAATAGCTGTGGAGATTTGGACATTATCTATCTATGTACCCATGACTGGAATGCAGCTAATTCCCCCCCACTGGACTTTTTTTTTTACCCTGTCACCATCTCAGTTAAAATCTGGTCTCTTGATGGCCTGAAGTGCTTTTCTTGTTTTTATTGGATTCTCATGTTCATTAAATAATACATTCTTTTCAGTATATGTGCCTCTCTTTTGTACAGCACAAGCCCTGATCTGAGAAAGGTCCACTTGGGTCAAATGTCGAATTAATGCTTTGCAGAAGTTACTGAATGGAGCTTTGTCTCTCTTAAAAAAAAACATTAAACAAGAATAAGATGGAGACATGAAAATAAAAGCTCTAAGCCAGTGCATCTCAGTGAGTCTATCAACTTTGCACATTTAACTGCCTTTTAAGATGACGAGTGAAATATAGAGGAATGTTGAGTGTGCTTGCGGAAATTATAAGTCACCATGTCACCATCTCCTGTCACCAGATGTGCTCTCCCTTTGTGACTAATTTGTAGACCTCTGGAGACTCATTGCATCGTGCTGTGTCCTACCAGCTGCATCTGCTTGTGTTTTGTCTGATACAGCTCCGAGCACTTTGTGTTTGAGTGTGTGCATGTGTGTCTTTGTTTGATTGTGTTCTGTTTTACGGATGTTCATCAGATAAAGGCTTTTGAACACCACAACTGGCTATTACACCACCACTTTAGCAACATGAGGTTAGCCGCAGAAAGGCAGATGTACAGTCCTGTAAGTCAATGGGATGAATCAACTCTTAGTAGAACTTGACTAAACTGGTACTGAAGCTGATTTGGTCACACCATTTAATGGTCGTGTTGTTTACACCACTAAGTCTAACTTATTCTCTCTTCATGGATCAAACCCTAATTGTCTTGACCCAAGCCCTACAATGAGGCTTTTATTGCTAGTCATTTTTAAGCTGCCAGGTCAAATTGGAATATATCACAGCAAGAAATTGGAGAAAGTGTCAATGGGACATTTTTCTCAAGGCTAGTACAGTTCTGTACATTTTACAAATGCTAGTGTATCTTCTTCTGCTGGTGACTTTTTTTTAACCTTTTTGATTGTGAGTTGCTTCTTCAACATCAATATGCTAACTTGAGCTTTTCTTGTCTCTGTCCTTCTCTTTTCAGATTGAAAACCTGTTGGAGCAGTTAAAGGATAAGGACAAACAGCTGGCTGGGTTGAGGGAAAGGGTCCAAGGCCTCCAAACTGACTCCAGCAACACAGACACAGCGCTCTCCACTCTGGAGGAAGCCTTGTCAGAAAAGGTACAGAAAAGAAGGAGGGGTGAAGCGAGGGTACGGATGGCATTGTTGAAAAGGTTGTAAGTAAAAAAAAAAGGCAAACACCTACTGCCGAGAAGACGGACTCAAGGTGAGGGTTGAGGTTGCTATGTTAGAATAGTTGCTGGGTCGATGGTGTGAAGAATTATGCACACTATAAATGAAGAAAACTAAATCTTGGTTTGAGATGCAGACAATAAAAAACACACATAATGAAACCATTTGACCACAAGAGTCGGTAAATGTTTACCTATTGAGGCACACTGCTCTTTCTGTAAGCTGGTATCCGGCATACGGCTTAATTAAGTTGCGTGGTTTGTTATGACTCACTGCCATAATTTACTGACACAACCTCCAGATTTATAGAGCTGGGACCACAGGAGATGAGGTCCTCTTAGAAAACAGTAAGGGAGAGAAGGGATGGGGAGGTCTAAGGTGAACATAGACAGTGGATTAGTCCCTGTCTATAACCAAGCCGAACATAGGGAGGGGATGATCTATAGAATAAGAGGAGGATGGAAGTTTTGAAAGGGGGAGGAATGGAGGGATGGAAAAGCCGTATGGCAGAAGAGGCACAGCCCTGATGGAAGAGGTGGCCCCAGAATTAAGGGAGGGAGAGGTCAAGGAATGTATGGGTGGAGGCTGAGTAAAAAATTAGTAACTTCTGCTAGGCATATGAGAAAAGAAGAGAAAGAACAGAGCTAGCAAGAGGAATACAGTTTCAACGGATCAGACTGGGATGGAAATTCAATAACTGATAACAGCCACACACATATAGAAGAAAAGATTAGCAACTGGTACCGTGTGTGAACATAATGGGAGAGAGACCAAGTCTGGAAAGTCTCAATGTAATTTATACAATGCCGGTCCAATGTTAGTAAAATATCATTATAATTGATTTTTTGATTTACTAGCCTACACAGCCTAGGCAAATAGTATAATGAGCACCCATATGTATTGGACACAATGCTGCATAAAAGCTCATAGCTGAACTGCCATGTGAATCAAGGTGAACTGAACAGACTCGCTTCACATCCGTGGACGGGTGAGTGTATGATCTGGATGTTAATCGTAAACATGTTGCTTTTGTTGTTTTTTTGGCAACATGAGAGAGCAGCTGGTCTCCATAGAGCCTCACCTCAGCCTCACTATACTAAAGATGAATGGTCTTGCTGGCTACTGTGGTGTTTTGACTTAAGTCAAACGTGGTACATTTCATCACACAGACTCAGTTACCCAATATAACCCCATTGATTTTGCCATATTCCCAGATAAATAGCAACTACGGGAAACTTGAAAGCTAAACGATTTTTTTCTTTTACATAAACCTTTTGCAATGTAGTTAGCTGTCTGGTTGCCAGTGATGTTCTAATTGGAGACATGCTTGAACACAGGGTAGATTTGATAGGATATACTGAACTGTAAATGACAATGGAGATGTCAAATTATAGACTGGCAGTATAAACAGTCTACCATGAACTGACTGGCTTGATTTCAGTGTGACTCGATCTTGCTTAAGTTTGTGGTACTAAAGTCTTAAAAAATGAATGCTTTGGCGCTGCAGGCTAAATAATGGTTCCCATTTACATGTTTGTTTGCACTGCAGGCTAAAAGATGGATGCTGGTTTACATTTTGTTGGCACTGGCTGCTGCTTGAGAGTTTATAGAGTTCCCAGTTAGGACAGATGTGGGTGTCCAGCCATATATCTTGTTTTGCCCGTGGCTGCCACTTTTTTAAGTGTGTTCCCATGTGCACATAGTCTATTTTTGCATGTTTATGCCTATACATGTCTGTGTGTAAAAATAGCATGTGTTACTTGTGTTTACCCAGTCAGATCAACCAAAAATAAAACACAAAAGAAAAGGAGGTTAGGGAGGTGGAGTGTTTGGGGGCAGCAAATGGCATTAGCATGAGCTTCATCATCTACACAACGTAAGGTTATGATATCTGCTCTGTATGTCTGCTTGCTAAAGATTGGATGTTACAAGCCACAACTGAGGGAGCCAATCATTGCTAAGCGAACTGAAAACAGCTGATCCCAATTAGCCAATACAAGCGTGACTTCAGTGCTCTGCCTGAACTAGCGATATGCTTCATTACTGACATTTTGAAAGGTGGTGTTAAAGTTAGGTCAAAGTTCAAACAATTTCCAATCTAATGAAAGCAACTCTATGTTTTTTATTTTAGCAATTCTAAATTGGAGGAACATCATTAGCGCTGAGTCGGCTTACAGTGCCCACTCAATAAAAATATATGTGTTTTTGCACAATGGTAAGTGCTTTGGCTGATCTACACTGAATTAGCATCCATTGAATCAACAAGGAAAAATGCTTTGTGTTCTCAGAAATCACTCTTTTAGACAAGATCTTGGCTGATGTGTTTTTCATTCAGTACATAGATGTTTTCACTTAAAATGATCTTTTATCACCTAAATTTGTTTTTGTTGCCGACAGACTTTGAAATGAATAGCATAATGGCATTATAAACTGCAAATCCCTTTTCTGCCTTGGTCCATCTGTTTATCCAGAAACCACTTCTGATGCAGCCTACATATAATTCAGCTGTGATGAGGAGAACATTGGCGAGCTTTTCAGACTTTGTGGTCAACACAGGGTGTGTGTAATGTGTTTACAAGAGTGAGTGTGTGTGTTGCTAATCATACTCCCTGTCACAAACCTGCTCTTGGAGCCAGTCACCAGCCACAGTACTGTGGTTCTAATTAACAGGCGAGGGCATTGTGCCCAACGTGCCCTGCTCTTTGGTGCTTTTATGTGTATGTGTGTGTGTTTGTTTGTGTGTGTGTCCCTGTCTGTGATGTTATGTGTGTGCGTTTGTGTTTTGTTTATAAAGTATGCTCCATACTTAAGCCTTATAAAGACAGATTTAATTATCACATCCCGGTCTCTTTTTTCCCTGAACTCCTTCCTAGAGATATTTCAAAATGTGGGGAAAACACCCAGGCCCTATTAGCCATGTGGTCTCTCTCCCTCTGTTCGTTCTCTCTCACCCTCTCGTCTATAGCTCACTATGCAGTGCATTACTGTGCCAGTTCTAGTTAGTGGGTGTATTTGTCCAATTACCCCAAAGTTTAAAGCTGCCAATCATGCGGCGATGCCACATCGTAAAGCGTCATTGCTGAGCTGTGCTCTATGCCTAAATAAACACCTGAGTAAACACCTTGATAATCACTTCAGTCCACACCTAAACACACACACACATACACCTTAACACGACCTACTACACACACCTTGCATGCTTCGCCACCCATGGTGTGGACCTGGTCTCAGGCCAATGTCCAAATCCTTAGTCCTCTTGCTGTCCAGTGTGATTAAAGAAAAGAGAACATGATGATGTAAACACTCCAGCTTGGTTTAATAGCAGGTGATGAGAAGCCGTTAGGATGTGATCTACTGTTCTGTCCAACCTGTTTTCAATAAATCTATCTCTGTCCCTCAACCCTTCTCCTACTTCCTCCGTCTCTGTGTTCTACTTTGCTCTGATCTTCTCTTGTCCCTGCTATTATTTATGGCCCTATTATTTATGTCAGGCCTTTTATGAGTTTGTCTGTGGCCTGATTTTGCAAGACATGCTGGCAAGCCTAAGCAGCCAGAGACTGGTTCCGATTTTTTTATAATGATAGGAAAATAAAACTGTAATCACACAGGGCTGAAAATCTTTTACACACTGGGAGCAAAACCCACAGTTTTTAAATGTGAACAAACATTTATGCAGATAATAACTATTGTCCCTACTATACTCCTACTCCCATCTCTTATCAAACCTCTCTTATCTGTTGTTCTTTTACTAACTCAGGAGCGTGTGATTGAGAATCTGCGCGATCAGAAGGAACGTGAAGACAGGGTTCGCATGGAGGAGCTGGAACTGATGAGGAAGGAGAACCAGCTATTAAAGGACAAACTTTCAGTACTGCAGCCCCTGAAACTGACTCAGAGTCAGCCTGCCATCCCCGTCCTGACCACAAACCAGAAGCCTGATGAAGAGGTCAGTATGGATTATTTTGATCAAGGTAATAGAATGTGATGTTTTGTAAATAGAAAAAGGTGCGTGACATGCATTGTTGGTAGTTCAGGTAAATATGTGTTGGCTATTGTATTACATTGAATTTAAAATATCCAAAACAAACCCTGTGGTTCAAACTTTGCGTGTGGATATGAGCACTGTACACAGGATTGGTAGTCTGGTATGTGTGTGGACTGCAGACAAACGGCAATCAATATTTCATCGGCATCCACATCATAACAGAATTGCACATGCTTCCACACTTGTGTCAGTCTCTTAAATGAGCCAGACCTCATAAAACAAACACATTTCTCGAAATATTTTACTTCTGAAATCTCAAAAGGAACTTCAAGACACTTTATAATTATATTTTATTGTACATAAAGAATGAAAATAATTAACTTTACAACCACTCTGCATTGGTGTAATACCCTGCTTGCACCCTGTATTTACACTTCGTACATCTACTGTAATAGTCATTCCACTCTCTTACCTCCCTGTGCGCATCCAAAATATTGTTAGCAACTCCCTAGCAAAGGGCCTGCCTGCACTTTGTCCCACAGGATAAAGGGATGAATTAAGGGAGAGTGATTTATGGACGTAAAAGATCCCTCTATCCCTGTTCAGGTGCCAAGTCAAAGCCTGGCTGTCTTTTTTCTCCCTCTTTTTCCTCTCCAAGGCCTACAAGCCAGGACAGAATCTCGCCCTGCCAGAATTTATGAGAATGTTTTTTTTATTCTCATAAAAAGCATACACACATTTCATTCCTGTGAAATTATATCTTGTTGAATGTTGACGAGGCACCACATGAAAGCAAAGCATCTCAGTAACTCTTTGTAGCCAGCAGATTCACACTCTGACAGAAGTGTTGCCATAATTGGAATATTTTGTGTACTCGACAGCAATCAGACCTGTTATGTAAACTTGAAGATTATTCAAAAGCACAGATGTTTGTGTGTATATATTTGTTAGTATGTGTGTGTGAGTGTTTATTTCTGTGTGCCTGTGCATGCCTGCCAGCACAGACTAAACTGTTGAATGCATATTTGTGCGGATATATGAGTGTCTGCATGTGTTTAAGTTGTAGCAAAGTCTAACCGAGTCATTTAAATTGCCATCATAAAAATGTGCCTTTCCTAAAAGAAACAGTAGTCAGTAAAACCCTTATGTCTGATGAATGCAAACTGCTTTTTGTTGGTCTGTGTGTGTGTGTGTGTGTGTGTGTGTGTGTGTGTGTGTGTGTGTGTGTGTGTGTGTGTGTGTGTGTGTGTGTGTGTGTCTTTCCTAACAATGTCACAGTACAGGATTAGTCATTGTTTTAGTGAAACATATTTAGTTTGCCTATTTCAAAGAAGACTGTCTCTGTAATTTTTCTTAATGCAATTTATAATGATTTGAAAATACTGAAAAACACCTTAAAACTGTTGTTCAAGGTCTTTGTGTTACAAATGTTTACTTTTATTGAGGTTGTATATGTAATTAATTTTACAATTAAGGCACACAATATTTGTGTTTGCTTGAGATTTTTCCCTATACAACCTTTGCTAGGATATCTCCAGACTGGCACCCGATAAAATAAAAACAAAAACTAATAGTTGGACACAAAAGCCGTCACAAAGTGTGTTTGATCCTATTGCAGTGCAGTTGGAGTGTGACAGGTTGTGAGGGCTGTAATACTCAGTAGGTCAGAGGTGAACTGACATGGTGCCTGAGATTAGATTCTGATCAAACCGACTCTCCACACACACATATACGTTCACACGCGCCATTTGCTTTAGCAGGGCTCCAGAGTGTTACCAAAAGTCTGTCAAGTGCGACTAAACATTTTCATAGGTAGCACCAGAGCGCCTGACATTTAGCAGGTCTCTCTCTCTGTGTGTGTGTGTGTGTGTGTGTGTGTGTGTGTGTGTGTGTGTGTGTGTGTGTGTGTGTGTGTGTGTGTATGTGTTTGTATGTGTGTGTATGTGTGTGTGTGTGTGTGTGTGTGTGTGTGTGTGTGTGTGTGTGCGTGCGTGCGTGCGTGCGTGTGTGTGCGTGTGTGCGTGCGTACGTACGTGTGAAACCGCACCCTGTGCCCCTCAAGCAACCTCACAAGCTTAAAACATACCGGTAATTTAAAATGTATACAACTGTTGATTGTTTCTACATCAGAGAAAATCCTTTGGTACCCTTTACACCTGTCCCTGGAACTGAAAGGCCCGATCTGTCTCCCCTGTCGCCAGTAAGATGCCTAATCCTCACCAGAGCCGCCAGATTCAGAGGGGGCAGCAAAAAGTGTGTGTGACACTGTAGATTTAATACCAATACAAAACTTCACCGCTAATTTTTTCCTTTTTCTTTAAAACAGCCAGTTCAAAACAAGAATGTCGCTCAGCTTTCAATCATGGAGTAGAAAAAACGGGGCATCAGAAGTCAATAATAGTTTTGTCTCCAATCGTTTGCTTGAAATGGGCAGACATTTGTTGGCGGAAAAAAAAACGATGTTATTGTACTGCTTTAAAAAAATATTTCTGCTATAAAGATTCATCCAGTGTTGACCTAAAACTAGACAGCAAATTAGGTTTGGTCTTAATTAGCTACATTTAAAAAATCCTAAGAAAATGTGTTCAAACCATCAATCCCTTTTGTTAATTGCAATTTAAATATTGCTGTGACACTCCACAAAATATTAATAAATCTGAATAATACATTTTATTTTGCAAACCAGCTTCTTATAGTAAATGCTTTAAAGCTTCTAAAACACCTCTAAAGTTGTATTAGCAATAGCCTCAATTGACGATAATCTCATATTTCTGAAATTCATAAAAAAATTGAGGAATAAGCTTTTAGCCTGACGGCCATTTACCTCCTACAGATTATGCTGTGGCCCACACACTGTATCTGCAGATGTTTGTATTGTTGACTCAGTCGAGCAATTAGTGGATCTTTTTATCTTGACCTCACAGCTTTGTTGACTTCACTGCCTCCTCTTCCACTTCCCATAAAACAGTATTTGTTGATTCCGAAGTTAATAAAGGACTTCTGAAACTAAACACTAGTTCTTCAAAGAGAAAATTGTAAAGCACCTAAGGGAAGGCTGTGACCTTTTCAGAGAGGGTTGGCGTAAATCAGCAAGGAGGCACCACACCTCAACTCGCTTTTGTCCTATTAAAAAAACAATTTTTCCAACCAGGCAAATGTATTATCCTTATGATACATACATGCAACTTTTTCCTATTCCTTTTAAAAAAATGTATTGGAAGAAAATATGAAGACTAGATTTATCAGACATTGATTGTTTGCACTGACTTATCTTTATAGAAAGATGTCATATCTAAGATATATTATATACTCGAGACAGTTATTACCCTCAGGAGTAAAAAAGATCTAGGTGCTGGGTATCCTGTGACCCAGTTTAGATCCATGGTGGCCACACATATTTAACTTATTTGTAATATTTACAGTTCAGAGACATTTCCAGGAATGATAATAATAATTTCAGTGACCAAATATGTAATTGTATCTTTACTGGCCTTCCCCCTCCTGTCATAATATCACTAATTCCTGTTGGACCAGCCGTCTTTTAGCCCCTGCTTTTCCCCTCTCTGTACTTTCCAACGTAAGAACATAAACTCTGGTCTACTTAGCCTTAATGCATTTTGTGCAAGCTCAGATTGGGTTTGATGTGTGTGTGAGGCTAGGTGCAGAGGTAATGGGGGTGAGGAGGAGTTAAACAATGACTCTGCTTTCCTTCCTGAGGACCAATTTTTCCCCCTTTTTCACTTGTTTTCAATCTCTAGTTCACTGTTTTTAATATCCAGTAAAGGCATTCGTCTGTATACACATGCAGTACAGTGACAAGCTTATGGGGCTTTTTAGGTCACATGTGGCACATATATTGTAGAAAGTCAGTCAAACTCATATATACCCGGGGCAGGACTAAAATAAAACTAAAGTCATAGACATTATAAGTGTGTGTTTTAAATAAATGGTTAAACGGTTTTTTGCTGAGCTACCTGACTGTATCTAAAAAACATGTGCCCATGGCTGTATCTCCCATATACAGAGGCCCATTTATACAATTGGTTCATCTAGTGTTTTTTTTTAAAAATGGTAATGAATTGGCTAGCGGTATGGACAGTCATTCTTTGTTTTGTTTTTAATAACAGACTCAAGCATAGCTACATGTACAGTCCCAGACCTATGTAGACCTGACAATAAATTGCTGTGTGTGAGTGTATGTGTGTGAGTGTATGTGTGTGAGTGTATGTGTGTGTTTGTGCGCTCTCACTTGATGATGTTTAAACGAGTGGCCTCAGCTGTTTCAACAAGTTAACCAATCTTCACAAACACAGTAGACAGAGAGTAAAGACCAAGCGAAACAGAGACAAGTAGGGAGAAAGATAATTCTAGGGTACAAACTTCCTCTGGGATATTTTTCTCAGAGAAGAAAGAATTCATCAGTGTTTCTCTGTTTTTTTCAACATTTTACTTTTTCAGAGGTTTGGTGGTCTCATAAAATCGCAGCCAAACAGAGAGAGACAGTAATTTTATAATGATAATGACTGAACTCCAAACTCTACTGACAGACGCCCCAGGGAGGCAACTGATAGACACAAACCACACAAAATCAGTCAGCAGAGGAGAAGGGGGGGGGGGGGTGATGAAATGATGAAATGATGAGAGCGGATGAAGGCACAGACTGGTTCTGCTTCCGATAGACGGTGACCCTGACCACATCTTCAGGACTGACTTACCATTACTCAAGTTACATTTGCAGAAATATCTCCTAACTGACCTCGTATACAGTTACAGTCAGTCTCCAATCTTCAGTCTTAGAAAATGTAAAATTGTATATTGTACCTGGTTCTTAAACTCTGTTTTTACTTTGCCTTCTAGGTAACAGCCAAAGTAGATGGACCCCCAGCACGAAGCCCCACAGTAAGTCATGTTACTGTATTTAATGCTTCTTGGTTGTTGGTGCTCGTGTGTGTGTGTGTGTGTGTGTGTGTGTGTGTGTGTGTGTGTGTGTGTGTGTGTGTGTGTGTGTGTGTGTGTGTGTGTGTGTGTGAGGCCATTTTAGGACTTCTCAGATGCTCTGCTCTCTGTTGCCAGACTAACTTTTATCTGTCTGAGCTGTATTTTGTCACGCTTAGCTCAACGTCCATCAGTCATATCTTTCCTTTGTCAGTTTAAACCGTTCCCTTTCATTCTTAACTCTGCTTGGTCAGACTTCAGCTGCACCACAGCCTCACTTGTAGTTTATTAGCTTCAGGTGTCCTTTGTTACGCTCAGCTTTTATCCCCTAGAGTTGGCCTTTCACCTGAAACAGGATAGCATGCTAATACTTACAGTTAACAAAGTAGCAATATTTTCCATAATTCTATCATGCCATGATACAAGTACAATTTTAGTTTTTTCACTTGAAATATATAGTTTTTTAAGGTGCAACTTCATAATTGTGTTGTACATTCTATTGACTAACTAACTTAGTTAATTCATATTTTGCAATGCTGAAATTAAAATAAATATGTAGGTGGTTTATAAGGAGTACAGAAGAAGAGCGTGTTATTTGCTGACAAAGACCAGCTTAGGCTAATGTGTGTTGAAGTATATGACAAAGTTTAAACGTAAAGTTATGTCTGAAAATAATCTTTAAAAAGAGCAGCCCTTGAAAAGCCTTGTATGAGATGGCCTAAATAATCCATGCAGGATATTACTTTCTCTCATGTATCCTCTTCTTCCCCCCAAGACCCAAAACATTGAAGAAGCAGTCCGGAAGTGTCCAGACATCACAGACCGTCTGAGGCTTCTGGAGCAGGAAGTGGCTCGCAACAAAGAGGATTCTGGGAAATCACAAGTGGAGGTTGAGAGGCTAATGATGGCTCTGAGGGATGCTGAAATGGACAAATTGCTCAAGGAGAAGAAAATTGCTGACCTTGAGAGGTGAGGGTCCAAACTTCAATCATACATATATCCATAACAACACACCATGTGGGTGTCCTCAGAGAGCAGTGTCCTTCCAAGTGACCGGATCTTTCTCAGATCTCAAATCTTTCCTAAGTGGTGTATTTATAAAAGAGTAATCCATGAGACATAAACTGTCTAGATTGTGTCCTCCCTGCACTTGAAACCACTTCCACGCTGTCATGCCTTTTGCCTGATGTAATCACACTAGAAACTAGAAATGCACATTGTGACCTATGCACGTGAGGTTTTTAATCACTTGGTTTAATTTCTTATCATTTGTTTCATGTATCTGCAGACCTGGGTAAGTATTTCTTAATATCACCAACACTGTCAGTAGCCATCACTTGTGACATCATGGAATGACATTTTAGGTTATTATAAATGTTCCCAGGTATAAAGTTGGAAATTGAGGAATTTTGGCTCAAACCTAATTCCCAGGGAGAATTGACTATCCCAGTGGGACAGTAAATTACTGTAATTTACAGCAAACAATCTCGGTCCTTATTCCTGCCACCGCAATAACACAATGAGAGACTTTATATGTCACTGGAGACTTATAGCCTCTCTGTTGTGTGGAATTCCGCTAAGCTTCTTCCCATTTCATTGCTATCATGTGTGTTTTTCTTCATGTCATTCCGTGTTTTCACATACGTGGCTGTAAACCCAACAGGTAAGTGGTTTTGGGTATGTCTTTGCATTACTGTAAAGGCATTCAGCGTGTGTATGTGTGTGTGTGTGTGTGTGTGTGTGTGTGTGTGTGTGTGTGTGTGTGTGTGTGTGTGTGTGTGTGTGTGTGTGTGTGTGTGTGTGTGTGTGTGTGTGTGTGTGTGTGTGTGTGTGTGTGTGTGTGTGAATGTCTATGCGTGTGCATGTCTGTGTGTTTGTGTGCCTGCCTGTGTATGTGTGTGTTTGTGTGTATTTGAGTTTGCCAGGAAGGCAGCCAGCAGCATGCCGGTGGGAGGTGGTGTATCCAGCCCAGAAACTGGCTGTTTATACTACTCTGTTTATTACTGGCACAGTACTACTCAATTATCATCTGATTTATGGATTGGCATGTTTTGTATATATGCCCAAATGAGAGGTTAGTTAGTGCCAACACAAAGGTACTGCAAGTTGGTGTCTGTGTGTGTATTCACTTCATGTGTGCATGTGCAAAAAAGTAGGGGAAAATTATGTTTTTGTGTGTCTTGTTTCCGTACAAAGTGGATCTTGACTTGAAGCTGTTTGTGTGCCCATTGGCATGTGTGTAGATTGACAGTGGGAGCTTTCTCTATTGGTCAATCGCCAACTGCACAAAAGAAACCATGAATGTGAAAGAAGTATGTGCAAAAACATTTTATTTCAACACAAGCTGGCCCCTAAGGTTCGATATAGTTCTGAATGGCTTTTAATGCATCTGGTTAGGCTGTATGTACTGAATCCAACATAGTTTCCTGCCTCATTCATTACCCGTTTTACAGACTGCACTCTGGCAGGGATACCGTGTGCTGACTCAAACTGTGTGGGAACGCATGGGTATTAAGTATAACAGGGATACAGTAGCTCCCGCAGACTTTGTTCACACAGTTTACTCTCTGTTTCAATGTGTTTGTGCATGCGTCATAACAACCTCTACAGTACATGTCTGCTACTCACATGCACCTGTAACCAGAGTGTGCGCATGCACATGTGTGTGCTCACTGTAAGTTAGTTCCTGTGTGCAGTGTTTGGGGTCAGGAGGTTGAAGAGTTCACCTCAATGTGTCTATCGTATCGAGGTGCTGTCTCATGTCAGACAGTCACTTCTATTTGTCTGTAGGGGTCAGAGGTCAAATACATGTCAGCTGCAGGTTATCAGAGGAGGATCCACTGCAGTTAAACACTGCTGCTGTAATGTAAATAAAATACATTTTTTTTTGCATTTCGACCTTTACTTGACAGAGGACAGTGTAGAAATGGAGAGGGAGGGGCAAGGTGGGAGTTCTATGATATGCAACGAAGGCAGAACCCAAGAAATTGCTGTTTTATGAACACTTCATTTTCACTTTATGTAAGTTAAATGCCATCTGTAGAATACAGTGGAGCATCCACGTATTATAGTTATAATCTTTTTATTTTATCACTGGAAATTCTGATTAAACAAATACATTTGACACAGACAAGCTTGTGTGTTTCTGTGCACATGTTGCTACGTGACAGCATGGGTGGACAGTTGTGTGTGTGTGCTGATTGGACTTCTGTGTAAGACAGTGCAAGACGTGTCTGGGCAGAGGATGGATGTCTTTTTAATCAGACTGTTTCTGTTGGAACTCAGTCAGATGGCCTATTAACCACTATCTGAATGGAGAGAGAGAAGAACAGATGAGGGAATATACACTTTCTCATCCAGTTGGCAGTGCTGCAGAGAGAGTCAAAGATGAATGTAGTCAGCAGGTCATTGTAATAAATACCTTCCAGCACAAGGGAGGCTCACTCACAGCTCTTTCATTGCCTAGAGCTCCTCGTGATCTACTGTACTGTAAGTCTTCAGTGATAACATCAGGTAGTTTATTGTTAGTGTTTTATTTACTGCTTTGTGTGTAGGTGCAAATCCTAGCTAATCTGGCTAAGTGATCAGAGACACTGAACAGGCTTTGAGGAAAGCATCTGTATCAGCTGTTAACACTAATGCAAGTAGTTGGATTTGTTAAGTAGAGCCCTGGAAGCCGTGGTGGTTACAGATCTCTTGGAGCAGTCTGTGCACATATGGTAGACTAAAATGAAAAAGTGTCTTAGTATGAAACATTAGGAGTGAATCATTCTGATAATTTCCCTATGAATTTAATGAAGTAGTACTTTCATCAGCCATAAGTGTGTTATTATGAGTTTGGTGCTTTGAAGAATCTCCAGTTAGTTACAAAGGTTGTTCAAACATGGAAAGAAAAAAAGAAAATGTATGTGTTGGGTGAATTTAAAGCCTTTTTGTATTTTCCTTTTCTTTCCCTTACGGCTATAAATTGTAAACCAGTGGATTTATTTTGTATATTTCTTAATGCTGTTACAGTCCTATAGTTTTCACGTTGCTGTGGAAATGTGGGAGCTAGATTTCGAGAAATAAATCAGCCTCCGAGTTTCACCATGTCACAGCTATTGAAGTGGTAAGCACTCTGGTATGTAAGGGAGGGTTTCAGGAAAAAGGAGGTTTGTGTATATGTGAACTTATGTATGCACTATATGTGTGTGAGTGTGCACGTGTGTGTCTAGGCTGACACTGAGGAGCATACACGTTGATGGTGAGGGTCTGTTGGTTGTTATATAGGAATTGACGGTTAGGACAAATATTAATTTGCTAAAAAACAACAGTTTGCGCAAAAAAAGACACACATGTTATGTTGGGCCTTATTCCTATGCCCATAATCAAAACTCAGTGTATTTTTTGCAGCTGTCCATCCAATTTCTAAGTCCATTTTAGCTTTGAAAAATACCTGTCAACTTCCTGATTGACTGTAGAAAATAGAAAAGCTGCATAGGTTTCTCATTCCATACATATCAAATGTAAACACTATCCTCTTACATTTAAGCATTTAGACAAACAAGCAGACCAACCACTTCTTTATTTTTTAAACCTCCTTTTGATTTCACCCTGTCATCTACACGCAGACATGATAAGAAAGCAAGAGCTATATGGTATTATATATATATATTATATTGCAATAATACATGCCTAAGCACAATAAAGCATCTATTTGTAATAACCAGACTTGTTAGATCTCTCAGCACTGCATGACATGCGCCTCAGATAAATCCCCAGATTGCCTAATAGTACCTTGTCTCTTTTCCTTCTTTCTTCTTCTCCTGCACTTTCTTTTTTGCACAACAGAGAAAATGCATTTATTTCTGATCATATCTTCCCCTTATTCCATATATTGTGCAAACCTTGAAATCAGAGGATTTGATTTCACTCTACTGTTTATTAAAAGAGAGGAGAAGGAGACACAGTAAGAATTAAGACTTATGAAGGGGAGATACAAATCTTTTTTTCCTTTTAAGGTTATTACTACCTTTAACCTTTATTCAACCATGAAAAGTCAACTGAGAATACAGACTCTTTTTAAGAAACACCCTATTTAAAAGGCACAGTTTCCCACATTCAGATCTGGGAGAGTCCCATTGTGACCGCAGCTTCCGACTGTTGGCAACTCAGCAGCTCGACTGAAGCCATTCACCTCCTTTTTGTGCCATGCTCAAAGGCGTGTGAGCAATACTCCTTGAGGATTAATTATTCACTTTATTTGTATTTTCTCAATGTCATTCTAAAAGGATGTGAGTTGTAAGACCGGCAAGTTAGTGAAAAACAAGTAAAGGAGAGTTAAAGAGTTGATGAAAAAGAGAGAGTTGATGAGATAAGAACAACAAATAAAAATATGTATAAAGAGAGATATACAAGGTAAAAGAAAGAGCTGTGTTTTGACCGCCAGGAATAAAGCGGGGATGCTTATGTTGGAAGGCAGATGTGTGCAACGCTCCAGGTGAAAGAAGCAAGAGGAAATGTGAAAATTACTTATTACACGTAGTTTAGGAAGTGGCTGGATTCATGCACAATGCTCTCTCTCTCTCTCTCTCTCTCTCTCTCTCTCTCTCTCTCTCTCTCTCTCTCTCTCTCTCTCTCTCTCTCTCTGTGTCTCACTTCATCTTTCTTTGAAATGTCACAGCCATAAAATACTATTTTCCCTCTATGAATTTTCTCCTTCTGGTACTCAACAAATCACAGTTCTCCTTCATATTTTCCACTCGCATACAGCCCAGCCCGTCTTCTCATTATTCACACTCTACGTGCCCTCATTTGCCTTCACATTGGTCAAAACATTTACTTCATTTCGCACTGATGGGTTGATGGGGGTATATCAGCTATCAAAAGGGACCAGCGTGTCTGCTGGTTTATACACCTGTGCACGTGCTGGCTGTGTGTGATAGCTGATATGCCCTCATGGCAACTTTGCCTTCCATGGACATGCCTGTGAGCTTATAAAAACACACACTCACAGACATCAAAGTTTGAAGTATAAACAGATGATTCGCCTCCTCTTCTCCACTGGGTAAATATGTGTGCACATGTACATAATGTGTGTACCGACCTTTGATAAATAAAGCTATCAGAATTTAATGATGATCTTTATTTAAGGAGCACTTTTCAAAACCCACTCGTAAAAGTGATAACAACATATAAAATCAACAGCAAAGTCTTAAAAAAAGTAATAAAGAAGTTAGCCAGACACATGAAAATACGGGCTTAACAAACTGACCAAAGCTGTGCTATAGTACTAGGGGAACATTATCAGATATTAATATGGTGTGTGTGTGGAGATGTGTGTAACTGTATTCATCATCTATGAATGTTAGTTATAATTTACATTAATTGCAAACCAACATAACTCATAAAAACTGACACACATACCATTCTAAGCGCGCTGACAGCAAGTATTTGCCCATATGTGGGGGCAGCTTGTATGTTTTTCCCAGAGCAAACACACCCGTGTGGATATGGAATAATAATGTGGCGCTTTAAGCAGCTGCTTGGTCACAGCCTGTTTACAGTGTTAGAGGGTTCTCTTAAGCGCTAATTTGTCACTGTCAGCTTTTTCACACTTCTACGCATGTTTTTTTTTTCAAGTGTGAAGGCCAAACGAGGAGCTCGAAGAGTGTGTTTTGATTCTATTTTGAGAGTACTCGTGAGAAGATATAGATTGCGTTTGTGTAGGCGCAGCTGTGTGTGTCCTATGGTGAATGGGCTTTGTGGGATCACATGTGTTTGCACCATGGAGGGTTGTATTGAGTGTGAGTGTTTGTAAATGCATATTTGTATATGTATACACACATATTTTTATTTCGAGTGAGGGCCATACATTTCTGGCAACATAAGTTCAGTAAATGACAGGAAGTAGTCATTGTTTTGAGTTAAATATAAAGCCATCCTGGCTGGGTAATACACGGTTAGGCTCTGTTATCAGGACCTCAGCATGCACAGCACTGACAGCAGATGTATTATCCTGTGTGTGAGAGCTCCTGGCAGAGTATATAGACTTTATTTTCTAAAAGCAAATGCCCTTGTATATGTGCCCGTGTCATCCTACCTTTTGATCTGTAGACTTATTGCACATATCTGCTGTTGAGCATGTGTGTGTGCGAGAATGTGCTTGCATCTCCTGTCTGCATGTGTTTGTGTGTTTTGTTGTTGAAAGATTTACACTGCAGTGTCTCACCTCCATCAGTCAAGTCTCGTCTTGTTCCAATCTTCCAAGACTAAGACAAGACATACACACAGTACTTACCAGCTTTACTATACACACTCTATTCCTACCACCAAAAAAAATCTCTTAGTAGATATACATTATGGTCAAAAATCATTATTCAAATCCCAATAAAAGCAGAAAAAATTGTAATGGTTAAGGAAATTGTATTTTAAATAATTGTGGCTACTGTATATTGTGTATAGGCTATGTGCTTACATCTTTACCTTCAGGACTACACTATGGTCATGCACTTTCTTCTTTGTTTCAATGATTAATTAACAATTCTTTATTGAGCATCTCTTTTTGTGACATCATTTTCCTGTCTCTGAAGGCAAGTCAAGTCCCCTAACATCCAGAAGCAGACAGTGGCGGGTGAGATGAGGAAAGATGGCCTGATTGATGGACATCCACACTCTTTATCGCAGGTTTGGATATGTGTGTGCGTTCATGTGTCAATTCATTTTTACTGTACTAATGTATACTGCCCTAGTCTCTCCTCTTATTTTCCTATTCACCTCTCTGCAAGACTATTCTCTAAGTATCATCTTTTTCCCTTCATCTATTGCTCTCTAGATTCATCCTTTTTGTATAACTCTGTTCTTTTGAACAGAGAAAGACATTTTCCAGTCTTGCCTCCCTGAATGCATCTGAGAGTCAGCCCTAGGTGGAAGAGATAGGCATTTAGTCCTACAGAAATCAGCTCCATATGCTAGCAAGGAGCTGCGGCATAATGGCTCAGAAGTGAATAGTCAGAACTGACGAGTCAGGCAGGAGAGAGCATCTTGATGTAACATCATTTTCTGTCATTTTATAGTTCTTTTCAGAGGTCAACATGAGTGTCAGCTGTTCGCTTGACAGTGCATCTGTGTCTCTGTACATGCTTGTGTAAGCTTGCACAGCTATGCTGGGGTGTTAATATGCAGAGTGTAGCAATGCCAGGTTATTCCCACAGGACCAATGAAGTAGAGTACACCTCTCTGTAACTCTCTGCCAAAAAGAACCAGAGCTGCTCGCAGTATGTTTTTGGTCGAGTTATTTTGTTATTTTTGTGTGTGCTGGCAAGCAGCATCCAACATCCTATTTCCTCTTCTAAACACTGTCTGAGTAGCACACATTAATATTGCTACAACCTGGAAAGAGACATGCACTGAGTGCCAGAAAGAAAGAAGTAGGTACAGGTACGTGTGCAGGGGAGTGGTGGAACTGATGTCAGGGAGATAGATGACGTCCACAGAAATAGCTAAATGGAAAGTTCCAGAGATGACTGAAGCCTTGTTTTTTTTTTTATCCAAACGGTGTATTTGTTCATTAATGAATTGTGATCAGATGTGCTGTTAGCATTTACCAGCTTTACAGTGGAAAAATAAACCTGTGTTTTCGTTGAAATCAACTGTGTAATGGGAGAACCTCACAAACATTGGCATTTTGGTACACAAATATCCAGAACAGTATGATTAAGTACAGTGTGCATTCTGCAAATTGTGTTTGCTCGGCAGTCAGGTTGCATCGTGGACCCATATCTGGCTCTACTTGCCCTGTTTGCTCTCTCTCTAGATGTATCTCTGGTTCCATCAGGAACACAGCACGCTCCGAGGGTAAACACAAACAAACAGTGCCTTCCCTCAGTGCTCCCCCTCCTTCTCCATCCAGGAGAGTTTATGTGGGATGTGGTGATAGCATCTCTCCGCTTCATCGTCTCCATCGCGCCACGCTGCACTTCACAAACACAGAGAAAACTCTCGTCGGAAATGTTCACTTTCAAAGCCTTCACACAGGCCTTTATTTCTCTCTTATCTGTAACAAAGGGGCATCAATGACACTCGATACCCACCTCTATTTAGAGACACTAGGATTATAGAAAGGTCTTTTTTTTTTTTTTAAACCTGGGGAAAGTTAAAGAACATCGACACATTTCAGGATTTTCATTCCTTCTAAGCTTGTTCCCACAACCTGTAGATTTGACTGAAACTGTATATGAAACTTCTGGCCATGCACACATGCTTAACATGTTTTAAACATGAAATGGGACACACAGAAAGTGATGGCGCGCATTTAACGTTTTTGACAGAAACAGATGTCTGTGTGGTTTTTGTGCCTGTGTGTGTGAAGCTTAGGATCATAGGTACAAAGCTGCTGGAAATGTGCATTCTCTCACTCTCCGCTCGTTTATTTTAGTGATTATAATCCCTCCATCAAACCAGAAAGGGCTAGACTCCATAATGATCCTTCCCCAGGGCATTAGGTGATGATTGGCGCTGCAGAGGCAATTATCTTTCCATTTCTCCCCACTCTCTGAATCTCTCTATCTCTCTTGCCTTTTTTTCCATTCTTTGTATGTGAAAGCCAGCAATATTCTCTTGTTACTAATAAAACTCAAGTAACACGCAGACATGCACTGACACAGACAGACAGACAGACAGACACATATACTACACAAATGCACACACACAGAGACAGACACAGTTTTTTGGTCAGGTTTCACTTGGGGGTCCAGCGGTGGCAGCCCCATCTCAGTGGGGTGCGTGTGTGTGTGCATGTGTGTGTTTCTGTCTGTTAGGCAGGGTCAGACCAGTACTTGTTGATTCTGTTGCATCGAATTACTGCCCGTCTGTCACATCTAATTATGACTTTGGACTGTTGATGCACACAGCCTGCCTCTGTACGTGTGCGTGCGGTGTTTGTCGCTCACCTCCAGCTGTGTCGTGCTGACGTGACGAGCCACAAGTATCCGCTTGTGATTTGGCTGCATTGGCGGAATTCTTTTCATCACACTCAGGGATAATCCAACCACTGGTTTTTAAGTCTGTACCACTGAATAAGTGAGTTGATTTCTTTGGTCATCAAAAGTAGCTTTCATGAAGGAGTCAAGCTATTTCATTTTTACCATTGAATTCGAAGAGTTAGCTTCACCATTATCAGGTACAAAGTCAATATTCGCTTAATATTCACAGATTAGGGGCAGTTAAAAGGCAGTCCACATGCGTCTTGCGTGTTTCAGGCACTGTCTTGTAAAATTACTTTCACTTGACTCTTTTCTGTTTTCCATGCGTTTAGCATAATTCGTTTTTTGCCATCAAAATAGTTTCACCATGTGTGAGGTACTATTTAGCCTGGAGCTTCTTATATACAATACTGCCTATTCAGATTACTGTCAGACTTAATAATAATGTTAGACACAGGCACATTAACGTTGAACTCCACACATCAGTTCTATTCCGGCAAATCTAAAATGGTTTCTAAGCATCCTCGACTCTCAAACTAGCATTGACATGCAGAGGCTTCTGAGATTACATTTAAGAGCTCCTTGCTCCCGACAATGTGTGTTGCTCCGACACACCTAATTGCAACTTGTTGCCCGTGCCGTGTCATATTAATTATATTCATGCTTCTACAAGTGTGTTATCAAGTTTGTGGTGTTGAAGCCTCCAGTGCTGATTCTTACCCTCAACACATCATTTTTTTCATCTTCTGTTTTGTTGTGATGGCAGATATCTGCTCCGACTCATGCAGAGTATGTATGTTACCATTGTTATTCGAAATGATTACATCAGTGTTGCTACTTCACTTTATGTGCGGTGGTGCAATCAGTGGCTTTACAAGTGTTTAATTCTTCATATCAGATTGTGACTTATATAGTACCTCCTACAACATCTGATCTTGTATTTTTGGCTATTTGGGATTTTGTAAGTAACCTCTTGGCAAACCCCTAGCTTTTGTTTTGCAACAAGTACAACTGAACTCTAATTGGTTCAGTTTGAGAAGTGTCTGCTTATCCATGTGACTCCGAGGCCTCTGCACTGCTCCCAGAAAAGTGTGAACGTGTGAACTTGAAGGAAAGTCAACTATTAAGGAGCAGGAGAGAGTTTTTTGAAAAAGAAGACGAGAGAGAGAGAGAGGGGGGTTTATTATTTCAGTCCAGTGTTTTCTTTCACAGTTCCATCACCCAGTGTGGAGAGGGATCCTTTTCCCCCACTCACCGTAGGTGTCAGAGAGGCCACACACAAACTGTGCATGTGATCGTGCACGGTCTACTCCACACAGCCACACTCTCACATAAGCACACGCTGCACACTCATATAGATGTTGGCAAAGGTCACAGCACTTACACACTCTATCTCTCCATCACTTATCACTCTCTTCGTCTTGGCTGTGTCTCCTTCTTCTGAGTGAAGTCTTGTTCTTCTCTTGCCTCAGCTTTTTTACTTCCTCAAGTCTTTTCTCTTGATTCTGTTTTACATGGACTGGATTTCTCTTTTCGCAAAGGGATGAAATAAAAACACCCTTTCTTAAATTATCTTTTGCTAGTATAATATTATTCCAATGCAAAAACATTTAGTGATGATTTTTCAAAGCAAAGTATTCTCAAAGATAAACACTCTCCCTCTGCCTTTTGCTATTTGGCTTCCAACCCTCCTCCTCGACCTCCTTCTCTGAACTTCTCTCGCCCCCTTAGCTTCCTCTCTCAGCTTCCCAGGATGCCATGCGGGAGACTGCGGATCGGATCAGAGAGTTGGAGAGGTCACTGGGGGAGAGCATGAACACCTCTGCACATAGGGAGGCTCTCTGGGCGCAGGAGGAGACAGCCCGTGTCCAGTCCCAGAGACAGGTGTACCTGAAGCTTAACACATTGATGGAAGACTTAGGACCAGCATACACATACACACAGATAGTCTCATGCATCTGAGCTTGATCTACAACAGACTATTGAGAAAATGTGAAGAACTTAACTGCACCCCCATGTGGCTTAGAGTGGAACTGCAGGCAGACTGTGGATGATGAATGATCCATAATCCCTTAATATGTAGTTTTTAACCAACAAATATCATTACAAAAATGGGATCATTGTGTTTTGGTTTCTGTCTGTTATATTTATTCTCTGCCTAATTTAGTTGTATTCTCTAAACATGCACTTGTTTATTTTCTACCTCTTAAAAACTGAAACAAAATCTCCCAGCATCCTTTCATTTCTGTCTCTTGTTAAGTTTGCTATTTGCATATTGTGAGTGCATGAGCATGCAATCGGAATTCATTAACACATCTATAGACTTGTAGTCTTGATGGAGTACAGGCTGCCCTTTTACTCAGTATATCTGTCTGTCTGACTGCCAGCCGGCCAGTCTAACTCTTTAAGTGGGTCCAAAAAGTGTAATTGTGTGCGTTTTGCAATGTGTGTTTGTGTGTGTGTGAGAGAGAGCATAGGTGTGTCTGTGGTGGGAAAGAGAAACAGGGCAAGGGAGTGTGTTTCCTCTTGGTGTGAGTGTGCATTTGAATGAGAATGACCTTGCATTACTGATGAGTGCCACAAGTAATATGAGAGCAATTGGCGGTTAGAACAAGAACTAACATTTGGAGGGAGAATGGTGCTGCATTGCTTCAAACACACATTTATAGGCTTTCACCCACACAAAGGGTGCGTTCAAAGACAGAACCTTATTGAGAAAACTTTAAAGATGAAGCGAGGAGATTGCTGCACAAAACAGGCAAATAGGAGGTTTAGAAAAGTCTGTGAGAGCCAATACTAACTCTGGCTGTTTTTCTTCTTCATTTTTGCAATTTCTGGACTTTGCACGCTTGACTTACCGTCAGCATGGATACTGTGTTTATCAAACATTATTCTGATTCACAGAGAAGTCCAAAGGAAAAGTTTATTTATGTCTGTGGGACTTTTGCATGAGTAAAGTGAATGATTCAGCATTGACCAAAGTTTACCTCTGTCTAGCCAGAAAAGGTTGTTTTTTAACTTGTGTCAGGATAAACTCATTGACCCAAAACTTGTATTGAAATTGCCTTTGTTTCAAGTCAATCCACATCCTTCACATAGAGAATATAACGAGGCAGCATGCAGTCATACTAGCGACTGCACTTGACACGTATTGAGCCGGCACTGATACGAGGAAAGGTCCCCATGTGGCACTGTTACTCTCAGCATTGATGCTCACTGCTACAGTAGGTTCTGTTAACACGCTGAACTTTGTGAGCCAGAAAGACGTCACTGCACACGGAGGCAGCGAGTCAACATGCCATTAACATGCAGTTACACAGTCATCAGTCAACTACCACTCTCGCCTCAGACTGCAGAGAAACATAGTGTGTGTGTGGAAAGGGATATTGGGGGACCAGAGAGGGGGACAGGTCCTTCTGAAACATCACCTGACCCTGGCACCGTTTCAGAGCGCGCTGCCAGACTCACATTCTCACATCACCCTCCCCCCCCCTCCCCCCCCTCCCCTCCCCCACAAACTCTTTCCTTGGCTTTTCCTCTTTCTTCTCCCCTCTGTCCCGGAGTAATCAGCCTCATGATGTGTAATGCGCTGAAACAAGTCCTCCATCAGCCTGACCTGCTGAAATGGAGCATGGGTAATGCCCCGGGTCGCTTTTCTTCACACCCCCTCTAAGTCTCTCACCCCGTCTCTGCCTCTCTCTGTCTCTTGTCCTTCTCCTGCCATCATCTCCCCTGTCCACTCTTCGTCCCCAAACCTCGTTGTTTCCCATCTGCCTTCTTAAGTTGTCTCAACCAATCATCTCCACCCTCTCTATCCCTTTCTCTCAATCTAAGTTCCTGTGTCTCTCCCTCTCTCCCCCTCTTTGCCGTTTGAACTAGGCCTCTGAACCAGCAACACCGACGCAAATGGACAAGAGGGATTTGGCCCTTACCTCTGAGCCCCCAATCAGCTTAACAACTAAAGGGGCTTTGGGCCAGTCTTAGTGAGCCTTAGCCTGGCTGGCGGGCTTTGCCTTGAAGTTGAGCTAAATTAGCACGCACAGGCCCACCGCTAAGCTGATTAGGTCCCTAATTTCACTAAAATGCATTGTATTCCTTATTAATGATGTGATTGTGAAGTGCAAGCTAGCCTGGGTGGTGGACTGATGGGGGATTGGGAGGTAGGCAGTAGGTGCATGAGGGTTGATAGACATGTGGTGGGTGTAAATGGAGTTGTGTGTGTGTGACCTTTGGCTTTGAAGATACAAAGATTGGCTTTGGATTGTTTTAAAGCCTCAAAGAAAAAATCCAACATTTAAACAGGGTGTGATTTTGGACAGCTGGATGTCTTGTTGATATTGGTTATATTATCTGCTGGTTACTGCAGAGGTCAGTTGTTGTTGGCAGGGATATAGGGTGTATTATATTTAAAACAATGCTTCTGAGGGCTTCATGACTGAGAGTTGTCACTTTCCCACCATTTCAAATATCCGTATTCCCGGCTTGCTTTCACCCTTTCTTCTCTGACTCCATATGTGATATTCATGACCAGTCAGTGAGCACATTATCTGACATCTGTGAAACACACCTAGAAAACCAGCGGAGATCGAGAGTGTCCTGAAAATGTGTGAACGATTTGGCCCCTTCATAAAAGAGGCCCATTCCTTTTTGCATGTCCTACCCCATGGAGTGCTTTCCCCTAATACTCCCTTTCTTTTTTGCTTCTTTTTTTCATTTTCTTTCCCTTTGTTCATTTGAGGTCCAACACCAGAAATTATTGCTTTACTATATTATATAACACACCTACAAATCATCAAAACAAAGACACATTTAAATGTTTGTGACCTTCCATTTACATCTTACGAGCAAGACAGCCTAGTACTACATCCTATTGTAAAGTACTTGTTGTTAGACAATTAGTGACTTCCTGTCTTAGAATAATTGATGCCCTAAGGTCACATCCTGTCTTTCAGACACGCAGGTTGGCCTGCATGGCTGGAGGGCATGTGTGTGCAGAGGGAGGAGACGTAGTTGAGGGGTTGAGCATTATTCTCACCTGCTCTAAAGTAGAGCCACACTTGAGAGTGAGATCAAATGAGTGGAGAAAGGTGGGAGACAAGAGGGAACTCTTGTTTCCAGTCCAAGGGTCAGTGGACATATCATATCACCTTTAAACCTCAGTAATTTCACCTGCTCCTAGATTACATCTGGCCATTTTCAAAGCAAAATAACATCTAAAAAATACTCAAAGACAAATACAAGTTCAAATACATGTGTAATTCATTACTTTATGTCCATGTGTGTGTGAGTGAAACTGCGAGTATATAATATATCTTGTATTCTTAATATTATTATGAAATACTAAATGATTTAATGGACACAGAGAAATGAGGGCTAGTAACCTGATACATTTGGTGATGTTTTAACCTGATCATATTGTTATCCCCTTGAATAGTTGGAGGAGCTGATGGGGGCTTTAGAGAAGACACGTCAGGAGCTTGATGCCACCAAGCTGCATCTGTCCTCCACCCAGCAGTCCCTGCATGAGAGAGACGGGCACCTCAACAGTCTTCGCCATGAGCGACGGAAACAGCTGGAGGAGATTCTGGAAATGAAGTTAGTCTCAAACTCAGCTATTTTTCTTTATATAAAACATTATATCCACAAAGTATGTATATCTTATTTATTTATTTACTTTATGTTTTCCTTTCAAATTGTAAAAGGTCACATCGGATCACACTCTGTCTAACCTCATGCCATTACTTCTACATTAATAAAATGCATTTCTTATCAGTTAAAAAAAGACTTTACTACTGCAGTATTATTCATTATTTAAACAAGCGTTTTTGGTAGTGACTACACACGCAGCCTATAAAAGTATATGATGAAGGGTTTTTTATTAACATTGGCGCAGTTCGCTCAGTGCTTCATGTGCGCATTTCCATCACCCTGCACAGCAGCTTGTTTGCTGCAGCAGAAACCTGTGTCTAATACTGTATTAGGCCCTTTTCTACGCTCACCTGTTCACATGTGCATCTCTGCACATGAGTGTTATATAGACATCAGTCCTGAGGTGTGTTTTAAAGCAGGATCAGCCGTTGTCTTTAGCTGTCTCGTGAAAAGTTACATTTATTAAGGACAGGTGGTGCAGCCTTAGACAGCAGGCTAGAAAAATGTGTGTTTGGCTGTTTTGTTCATTTGTATGTCTGTGTGTGACAGAGAGAGATTTAGAGAAGGAGGAAAGTTAGCAGGACTGGCTATATTTCCATGTGTGAGTGTGTGTCAGTGCGTTTGTATGAATGTGTGAGTGAAGTTCAGTGATCTGTCAGTGGAGCGGCTACATGTGTGTTTGCTTTGAGCTCTCTGATTGAAGGAGCATGGAGCCACATATCTGGTTGTCATGTGCTGCAGAGAAATGCCTTTAATGTGAGCCACTCTGTACAGTACAAAAGGGAAGGCTGGCACACATGTATTGAAAACACAACTTTTAAAAATTCATTACGCCTCACAAAACCCTCTGATCACACTAACTCGGAAGGAATGTGTGCATGTGCCTACAATACGCATATGTGTACATTGTATGTGCCGGGGACCAAGAAAGTGAGTGCCCTGCCCGTGTATCTGCACATACACACACTTGTGATACAAACCAACTATATGTCTGTTTCAATTTCCACCATCCAAACATGACATGGGGTTGTTTAGCAGAGGAAATGTATTACATATGAAACAGACAAAATCTTTGCTCCTGGGTATGTACATTATATTAGAAAAATACTCACAGACCTACCATGTGAATGACATTCTACTTTATTGTCACTCTGGTTAAATTCATTTAAAATTATTATTATAAGGGTGTCTGAGGAAGAAGCTTAGTGTGATGCTTGGCTGACATAAATGGCAACAAAGTAGGTGGGATTATTTGCCTTTGTGTTTGAGACTTTGACTGAATGCAAGTCTCCACTAGTAAGAGCTAATGTTGGGGGCACGAGTGTGTGTGTGTGTGTGTGTGTGTGTGTGTGTGTGTGTGTGTGTGTGTGTGTGTGTGTGTGTGTGTGTGTGTGTGTGTGTGTGTGTGTGTGAGTGTGTGGTCTTTTGTGGCTTTGAACCTGTATGTGTCTGTGTGTAAGAATAGGTCAGAGGCAGGGGTTTGGGGTCACTGATGATGAGGATTAAAGGACTGTTGAATTGCGAGGGGCGAAGCTTCGTGAGACTGACTTACATCTGTACAAGCCGCAAAGATACGCATGCAGAATGTACACACAACCTCAGTGGAACTCACATATAATCACTCACGTATGTAGACATGCACACACTTACACAAACTTTGGCTTTTTGCTTTAAAAGGGGCCGTATTCCCACAGCACAGCTCTGGTCCAAGTTAGCACAGGGAAAACTAAACAGGAAAGATAAGGCAGAGAAAAGAGAGGTAACAAGAGAGAGAGAGAGAGGGAGTTAGAGTGAAGGCAAAAAAACAAGTAGACAGAAAGAGAGAATGAGAGGGAGGGGAGGATGGAATGGAGGGGCTACACAAACTGAAGTATTTCAAATCTTAGAAATCATGAGAGAAGTTTGATTGCATGCCAAGTTTCTCCTTCTCCCCGCTGTAATGTGGCATTTGTCAAGAAGACCAGCTGAAGCAAACCATGTGAGGCACGTTCCCCAATGAAATGGGGAGCTCTCGGTGTGTGTTTTTTTAATGTGTGTGTGTGTGTGTGTGTATAAGCCAGGGAGAGAGAGCAGACTCTTTGCTTTTCAACACTGTTAATGAAAGAGACAAGAGGGGAAAAAATCATTTTCAATATCCTCTCATTGCATGCTGGGATTCCTAGCTTGGGTTGTGTGTGTGTGTGTTTGTGTGTGTGTGTGTGTGTGTGTGTGTGTGTGTGTGTGTGTGTGTGTGTGTGTGTGTGTGTGTGTGTGTGTGTGGCTGCGTGTGTGTGTGTTTGTGATGAGACAGAGAGAGATGGAGAGTGCTTATTTTATATATGCCTTTTCAGATATGGAGCTGAATGCTTGATGTATAAGGAGCGGTGCGGGTCTGCTCTATCACCCCACACCAGATTGAGTTTCCAACATACTGTACAGTACTCAAACACACACACACACACACACACACACACACACACACACACACACACACACACACACACACACACACACACACACACACACACATACTAACACAGATGGCCTCTGGAGAAGCTAGCCATTAAATGAGTCTCGGGTCACGAGGTGTAGGTGCACAATAGAGAAATTATGTGTTTGGACATGTTGAATAGCTAGTCATTGAGATGTTTCCATAGGCTGAATTGGATAATACTACATGCCACAACATTGCAGTGGCTTACTCAACCCGATCCTCCTGTAGACACTTGGAATGGAGCTGATATTATCTCTGTTTACATTTTAGTGATGGCAAATGCTGATAGAGTTAAGAAAAAAGGTAGCGGCAGCTTTGAGGCATGCACATAAAGAGATGCAGAGTTGACACAGTGGAAATTTTTTAGAGGTAGAGTGGGGGGACTTGACAATTTGAGAGATGGAGGGGGAAATTGTGCAAACATCAGTAGAGAGATTCTGCAAGACAGTAAACCAAAGAAAAGAGCGTAGTCGCAGCAGGGACTTAGGGAGGAAAGAGTAAATGATGGAGAGAAAACAAAGATGATAGAATGAGGGAGTGATTGATAATGGGGGTGATGGATAGAGGAAGGGAGGAGGAGAATGATGGAGGAAGTGGTGGAAGAAAGAACAGGGAAATGATTGAGGAAAGCTGTGGGAGGGAGCAGAGTCTGTTGAGCTAGAGAGAGAGAGAAGAATGACTAAACACAACATGTATCAGCAAACACCTGCACCACATCCACCTGTTGATTCACAGGTGGATGTGCCAGACATTGAAAATAGAAATGTATTCAGAGCACAAATGACCATGCTGAGGACGCAATGGAAAAATAAATGTTGAAGATATGCTGAGGGCTTTTTTTCTTCCTCTTCTTTTATTATGTTAAATTTCACTACTTTAACCAAACCACATGTTGGAACAAAATACCTCATAAAATAAAACTTATTCCTCAGTGTAATACTAAAGCAGGAGCTTTATCAATTATACACTCTTATGTCTTGCATGTTTTGCTGAGCAGTTATTCATAGAAAATCCTGCGTTTCATGTGTTCACACTTTCTTTCGCCAGAGATTTGGACATTTGCTCAACATGTGTGGACTATTTGGATATAATCATACCCTTTGTGTCATATGGCAAAAGCTAAATATCGGCTATATAATGCTTACATGTTTTTATCATTACTCACAACTCAGCCTACAAACTTAAATGAGCTATTCTTCATGGTGTAAATGTTATAACCCATGACCTGTAACCCTTAAATTCAATTCTGTCCGTGAAGTGTGTTCATGTATCCGTTTGTTGGCTAGTTACAGTAATCCATGGCATAATGAAGCTTAGAGCGGCAGCAACGTTATGACTTTCAAATCCCAAATGTAGACATTGTGTCTGCACTGCCATTGCCATGGTTACATTGACTAAACACACAGAAAGACCAGCTGTACTGGCAAGGTCATGTCCCTGCTCGCTGATCTCTCTGAGGGGCCTGGGCACACACACATACCAGCAGATATAAACGCATATACGGCATGTGCACTCACACACATCATTGGAAGACATTTCACCCCCAAAAAAGTATATTTACACATTCATCTATTCAACCGAGCAGCATTGCATTCACCCATTTTTGAAACGACACTCACATACTGGCGAAATCTGCAGACAGGTATGGTGTGACAGTGCCATTGTTGTGATAAGTAATGATGAGACATAGAGGGTATAGGTGCAGTGTGTGAATGGGATTCTCTGTATTGCAGTGATGAGGAGGGGCTGACCACACATCACCTTCCTTTCTCGCCGAGCAAGTTTGTATGTGTGTCGCCTCGTGGGAACTTTGGGCAATTCATCATGTCTGTCTGTGCTCCCGTGCCCTCTGACACGCGTATTTACCTTCGACATGTGTGTCGGCTGTCGGGCCTGTAGGTGTGTTATTATGTCAGGGCCTAGGCATGCTCCACCCTAGTCCTCCTCCTCCTTTGAGGTTTTGTCAATGGAGGGCTTCATCACATGGAAATCCCTGCTTCTAAGTCCTTGTTCAGTACAGTGAGATAATGACAGTCTACCTGGCAGGGCTTAACACAATCTGTTAAGAGCAGTAGCTTACATTAAAAATATTAGTCACGTTATATTTTAAGTCATTAAGACTTTATCCGGTTATACTTCAACTTAATGATGAAAATATGTTAAAGGTAGTTACCAATGGTGGGAACCAAAGCAAACAATTGGTTGCCAATTTTTCATAAAGGTTACGATTGGTATCCAAGCAACTCCTGTCAAGCCCTGTCTGGGTCCCATGAAATAAGCTTTAAGCAGGGAGAAAGTGTGCATAGTATAGCCAGATTTGAAATTGTACATTGCACCGTTCAGCCGTTCAGCTCACGCAATTGAAGGTTAGGTGCCAAACTTTTTTGACCCATTTTTCCCAGACCATGTTTTTCATTTGGACTGCAATTTGCAAACGTCATACCTTGAGCTCACTTCTCTCAGGGTTTGGGCTGTTCTAGCATAAATTATGGTTATTTTGTATCACTTCTTATTAATATTTGACTGGTGCATTTATCCGCATAGTATTTTGGCAAGCATTTACTGTAACCGCCCAGTACCTATGAATTGGAGGTTTTTTTCTCCTGTACGTTATTTAAACCCTTGAGTTCTTTTTCAAATGACACTCTGTTTGCCTGCTGTATGGATACTGCTGTGTTGCTGACATAGCAGAGAGGATTTGTGAGCCATGTAATGGCCAAGGTGAAGTGGCATTGTCTCCTAAAGTCAGTGTGAATGACTAAAGGCTAGAGCTGTCTTATGAAGCTGATGTTGAACTGAAAGATGAGTTTATGCTCGGAGGACACTGGTGAATAGAATAAAGAGGAGAGTATGTGTACTGTATGTGTGTTTGGTTAAGCTGATAGACAGCAATAGAAGAGTCTTTCCAGAGACAGAAAGAACGTCTTGTCTTAATCTGAAGACTGACATATGAAGATGTGTCACACAAAAACAAAAACAATGCAATGATTGACAACTAAAAAGGAAAATAGTGAGGCCAAGTCAAGGAGGGAATATCTTGCAAATGGAAACTGCTTTCCCCTTTGTCCTATGGGAGTTTGCACCACTACAGTAAAATCATTCTTCCATAGTCTCTTCTTACTCTTTTAACCGTGACCTCCTTAACTTCCTCTTAGTATTGAATGCTCGCTCTCCCTCTCCTTGTCTGTTTCTCTCTTGTTCTATCTCTAGACGGGTGGAAGAAGGCCTGGAATTTATCACACGTACCTAATAATTACTATCACAGGAAATGGTCCTGAGGAAATAGGTGCACCAGCTCCGCTAATTAGTGTCAGTCGTAAACACACATGCACATACCTGCACGCACACACACATACACACAGCTAATTAGTGTCATTTGGCTGGGGTAGAAGTCTCGAGAAAGCCCAATCTGATTGGCCTCAGGGAGACTAACGCCCGCAAGTTTGAATACATCTCAAGACTAATTGAATGGAAGTTGTTTTGTGTACGAGTGTTTGCTTGTCGTAGATTTTAAGAGTGTTCATGAGTGGGCAATTGATTAGGTGTGCCCTGCGGCCATAAAGAGGCAGCCCGGGACACAGGAGCCAGAGGTGACCAGTGAAGGCCTCTTAATGACGGTCCTGCCCTCAGGGTCACTATAGGAATGAGGAGAGAGAAGGGGAGGTCAAGGGAGGAGGTGTTGTCAATGCAAAGATAGATTTTGTCATGAAAGTAAAGCAATTTGGAATTCAAATAATACATATTCATATATAAATATTTATGTTCACATGGATATATTGATAGCAGCAGAGATGAAGCACACAGAGTTAACTAAAAGCCCAAAATGGTTGCAGCAGCAAGTGGTTTAGAAGAAAACAAACTGCTGGGTTATTTTAAGTGCAGCCAGTAATATGTTGTTGGATGTGCTGCATTGTAAAACAGTGGCCTAGTGAAAAGCTCTCTTGGTTTACCATTATGGGCACATGAAATGGTGGTATTCCCTCACAAGTGAGTCAATGGGGCTTACTGGCATATATTCTCACACTGTAAACACCTCCAAGCCTCTGTGGTTGGCACAAACACCTGAGTGCTGGCTCCTGGTTTTCTCCTCTGTTGCTTTTCTGGCTACGTCTGTCCGTCTGTCTTTATCTGGGTATACAGTAAGTAGGTCTCTCCGTCTGTGTTTGCCTCTTACTCTTTGATTAGCCTTAATGGTAGAATCATTTGAGCTCTCACTGTGCTCTCAGTTTCACTTCTATACATTTTCTTCAATCAGAGTAACATATTGTTACATGAAGTCCTCAGTAAGGACTTTCTGACTCTTTTTAAGTTTGACTGGAGTTGTATTGGCTCTGCACATCTCTCTTGCTGAGATGGTTTCCAGGAGGTTTTAATAGAACACAATAGAGGAACGGACCATTTCTGAGCACAGGGCTGCACAACAGTCAGCACACACCACAGCAGCCCCTGGCACTTCTGGATTGTGTGTGTCTGATCTGGTTAATTCAGGGATGTAGACCCAAACTGTAATTATCATTATGTACTTCTCGGCAGTGGCAGGAAACAGCCCAAGCAAGTTTGGATGAGCATGTGTATCCTCAGTAATGCGCAATGAATGTGTTTGTGTCCAAGTAAGATCAACATGTGCGTACATGTTTTTGTGTGTGTGTGTGTGTGTGTGTGTGTGTGTGTGTGTGTGTGTGTGTGTGTGTGTGTGTGTGTGTGTGTGTGTGTGTGTGTGTGTGTGTGCACGTGCATGTGTGCACATCGAAGCAATGATGTGAAGAGCATGAGAGCTATTAGCAGTGAAAGATAAGCAGATTGTGCCAGTGGCTGTTTGATGATTTTTCCTGCTCTTGTCTTGGCCATGCTCTTGTTCATTTGGTCCCTGCTAAATGGAGACATATTGGAAACATAACTGTTTTCTCGGGTGCCGGTGGGTACTATCCAGAGTTTAGGACTATAAAGGAGAGGAAAGAAAAAGAAAGAAAAAAGCGGGGAATAAAAGGAAAGGAAAAGAGAAGGGTGAATAGAAAATAAGAAGAAATACAATCGGTAGAGAAAGTATGGGTCACTGGGGTTAAGCTTACTGCTAGGATTTGAAATGTCGTAAAAATAAAAACTACAGTTTTCTTTGTTTGTGGAGAGAAATTACCGTTCACAAGCATCACAGACACTGTAAAGTTTCACAACTCTGCAATAAAACATTTGTCTCTTTTTACGATTTTAGAGTTGATGTCCATTAAAAACAAAGCAAAACCCACTGAAAAGAGCGGAAGAGAGAAAAAACACACTGAACTAAAACCCAAAGTTTATTTGGCGTGAGCGTGACGTCTATTCAAGATGGCAACCACAGTTTAATCTGTGTAGTCCTTCATCCCTAAAGCTCCCATCAATAAGACAGAAAAGGCCTTCATGTGGGCGGACAGACTGCGCAGAGACAGGACTGGTCACCACTAAACAAACAACATAGGATTCATGCAGGGACAAGAATGGCTAGAGGGAGTGTGAGCAAAGACAATGGCATGAATATCAGGCCATAGATGAAATCCAATATAGACAGTGCATGCATGATTGAGAATGTGACCATTCATGAACGTCTTGATATTAAGTTATACGTGTTTATGTCTTGAATAATTTACATCAAGATCAGAAAACTGAGGAAATAGGTTGTGTCATTTCAGAATATAATATTCAAAGCATAACAAGACTGTATGTCTACACTGACATTACTGTAACCAAAACCCCAGTGAATATTTTATCCGTTATTATGGAGTGTAAAGCATTTGGATAAAGGATGAGGTTGACATTACTGTTACAGAGGTTGTGGTGGTGTGTTTCCTTTCATTTCCCTCTGTGTTTAGGCGGAACCTGAAGCACCCAATGACGCATTTTGAAACAAAATACACACTTTTTCACAATTCAGTAAACTGTAATGCACTGTGCGTCATTCGTACAAAGCAGGAATCGCCTGAGCTTCCTCTTTCAGTAGCAACTGTTTCTACCAATAGATAATAGATGTTTTGGTTATGATTTCAAAAAGCAGTCCTTGTAACCTTTTTTCCCACATTATCTATCCATAAATGTTTACCTTTTCTACAGTATACAATGTGTATAAAATGAAAGCTTTGGGCTAAGGCTTCCTACAAATATCTAATAAGGATGTTTTTCTAAACAAATTTGAAACAGATATTGTACACCTGATAAATTATCAGGTGAAATCATTTCACATAATGAAGGTCTTTCAAACTATCCAATTGATTTATTTGTAGCATTAAAATACCCAATATTTATTACTTTTTTTTCCTCATTTCCTTTTGTATGTAAAATGAAGAACCAAATAATCCTGCAAACAACATATGGTACACCTAGCTAAGAACTAACTACACCTTTAGTATTTTTCTTAAACTTGCATAAAGTAACACATTATATGATTTCAGTTAAAATATTTTAAAGTGAAATCCCTTTTTTCTTTACTCTGTTGCACCCTCCCTCTGTCACACACACATGCACTCACCATAGCGTTCCCTGACATATCTGACATGTCTCTGATCCACTCAAGCCACAGGTCTCTGGGTTAAGCATTTACTGAAATCAAATGTGTGTGTTTAGCCTTGGGTTACACACTCGATTGAATTAGAGAAAAGGTACGCACGCACAAAATTACTCACACACACGCTCACACACAGCCTCACAGGGACACAGATCTCTATTAAGTTAAAAAAAAAAGCTGAGTGTCTTCTTCCATTGCAAGGGCTTTTATGTGATAAGATCGGCTTGAGGTGCTCTCCTATGCAGGATTCCTGAGCACATCAAACAACAGTAAACCACATCACAGAGGCAGGAAGAGCTCAGCTCCATTAGCCAGCCCATAAAGAACATGTGTATGTGTAACAGGAGAGCTACGCAAGCCACTACAAAAGGTTTACACACATAGGACAAACATACAGAGGTATGCAGTCCCCTGTCATACTCTTTTGCTCATACGTGCTCTTACGCTTACACCACAAACATCACTGTGCATGGTGTAAGTGGGCAACAAAGACTGTGTCATTGTTTATAGTTCTTGTAAAGGCACACACGCACACACACCACACACACAACTGGGTCTGAAGTTTAAAGTCATGCTCAGATTTTCTTTAAGTGGCACAAGAGCAGGAATGGAATAATGGCTTTGTGACATGAAAAAACAGGAATTCAGGAATCTGTTTGGTGGCCAGATGGCAATCATTAGCTTTATTAGTACACAACTGGTACAGACATACCCCCAGCACACACACACACACACACACACACACACACACACACACACACACACACACACACACACACACACACACACACACACACACACACACACACCCACACCACCACACACCACACACACACACACACAACACACACACACACACACACACACACCACACACACACACACACACACACACACACACACACACACACACACACACACACACACACACACACACACACACACACACACACACACACACACACACACACACACACACACACACACACACACACACACACACAACCACCCAACTCTCTCATTACAACTACAGCACTGCTTCATCTCTCCATCCTGTCCTTTTCCCCTTTTTGCAGAAAAGTGACGTCTCTCTTATGAGGTGTTAAGTGACAAAAGGCCAAAGAGATACCCAAATACGGCAAAAGAGAACCAGGAAGACAAAGAAAAGAGGAAAGGGCTCTTCAGGGGGTAGAAGGAGAATGCAGTTGACCCAGATTGAATCTACCAGTTTTTCTTACATTGATTTGAAACAGATCTTCACCATGTCTGCTGTCCAAGCCACAGACAGTGAGATATCACCCTCTACTCCGGCTCGAAACAATTCAAAATGGATGTCCATCACTCACTATGACTGGCCTTACTCTGCTATGACAGGATGTCTTAATCATCTCCCGTGCAGATGTGGGTTAAAACGCAAGATGAAAAATGTAGAAATTGCATGTTTTAAACTGCATCAAACAATAGCAGGAAGAGTAAGTGGGTGTCGTGAAATGTGGACTGCGTCAAATGTAGTCCAATGACAGAAGGAAATGGAGACACAGGGCCCACCCTGCTCTCTGCTAAACCGTCGTAATATGAAAGAATCCAGTGGATTAGGCCGACTGCTAGCATTACAGGCATTCTCGTGCCAGTCAGCAAAGTTCTGCCCACCGAGGTTAGCATGTAATCCTGAAGATGACATACACAGAAACAGTTTTATTGCCGCTGATGCCACACAGGGTACCAGCGCAGAGTGAGCATGCAAATGTTTCTGGGAACGATATGTGAAAGAGTGTGTGTTGTGGATGGAGGCTCATGGTAGCGCTATCCTTGTGTGGTAGAGGAGAAAGGGACTGGTGCATGGGGAGGGGGAAACAGGGGGTGTTCAGAGAGGAGTTATGCACTATGGCAGGCCCTAATTGCTTGCGGCTCCCGTTGTGTGTTTGGCTTTGTTTGAGCATGTCCAATACAACTAGTCATAGGGGAGCCTCTGCCAGAGCAAACACACAAACACAGTGCTGAACCATGGAGAAGGCTTTTATGGTGTTGGAGACTTCAGTAACATGACACCTAGGGCAAACACTGAGTAATAAAGCAATTGTGGCCCATTGTTTCGATCCTCCTGGCATGGTGTGTTTGTCGGACATGGAGTGTCTCAGTTTCCTGACATCAGTGTCACTTTGGGAGCTCAGTGCACAATAAACACACTTGCACGCACATACACACAAACACAAAAAAGGTACACTACAGTATAAACACTTAATGAATTCATGCACATACACACATAAACACAAGCGCGCCACAATGTAGACATCTCAACATGTCAGTCTCAATGTGTTTCGTGCCAGTGTTTCGCCCAACTTCTAAGCAGCTTCATGGTATTTCTGATTGCATGACTGCAGTAGAAGAGCTATAAACAATCAGTTTTTGCTTGCTAACTTTGTTCCTCACACGCTCTTCACCTCCTTTTAAAGTTGATGTTCTGTGACAGACACATTTTTGTGCCAAAGTGTTTGTACATGTGTCTGTAGGCTTCCCAGCAGTCTATTTTTAATTCTCTTTAGCTCTGAGGTGGTCTCCAGCCCATCCTCAGCACGGCAAATGAGAGCTGTTTGTCAATGCGCACCATGTCATCACAGTGTAGCTGTAAAAAGAGCCCAGTATTTTTCAGTTGTAAGTCGTGCAAACGTTTCCTCTAGAGTATTTTTCCTCTCATGGCTGTGTGCCACTTTCTCTGTAATTATTTCTTCCTGTATTATCTTTGCATGTTTCAACTTCAAAGTCCAGGAAACCAAAAATACACACCTGTATTCTCTCTGCTGTAACAGTGGCGGGAGACCTCACAACTCTGAAACAGACACCATGTTAACAATATTTACATTTCAGCTAAACAAATCTACACATGCACATAGTCACAGCAGGAGCCAAAGCAGGCCCAGGTCTGTGTCTTTACGGTATAATTTGATTTAGCATTGTTTAGCACTCAGAAAGAATGATTAGACATTTTGTATATAACCAATTTTTTGAATTAAGTGTCCGGCCAGCAGCTTTATAGCTTGCTCTGTAGGTCGGTCTACAAACATTTCCCACCTTAAAGCAGCCAAAGCTTTCGCTATAGGAAGCTTTCATTTGTCATGGACTTCAGATGTTGGTAAGGTTACGTGTGTGTGTGTGTGTGTGTGTGTGTGTGTGCGTGCGTGCGTGCGTGCGTGCGTGCGTGCGTGCGTGTGTGTGAATGCATGCATGTGAATGGTTGCAGGTATTACAAATGTGCGCTTTAAAGTGAATATGAAGATTGATCAAACAATCACTTAAAGGCACATTAAGAAGAAGCTTTCACATGGCTTGTACTTGAGCATAAACTTGTATTATTTCTGCCTTGATAAGTGGTTTTAGGACTTTACAGAACTTCACATTACGTTTTGTTGTTATGAAAACTGACATGATGGTGCTTTTCTGCACACAAATTGCACAGATATTCACAGCAGAAATGGCAAATGTGTCTTTAATTCCATTTCAGTTTGACCTAGAATATGTTGTAAAGACTAGCCCAAATTGCTTTTCTAACAGCTGCTAGGCTCCTGCTGTCTTCTGGACATTGTCACAAATAGTCCTTATTTCCATTAACTAATTAAACTCTTTTACAATGTGATGTGTTAGTTGTAAATCAGTATGCTCATCTGGAGGTAACTGGTTCAATCTGGGACACATGCCACAAGCAAATTAAGATGAAGTCTTCTCATTCACATGTGGGGTATACCTGATGAAGAGAAAAGCAATTTAAGGATAGGCGAAAAGTGCAAGTGCATCGTTTTGTTTATAGAAGTCTCTGAAAAAGTAAAGTTACATTCGGAACTCATTTAGTAAATGATTTCACCCTCACCCGCAACTCTCCGACGTCAGTGGAGCACATTGACGTTGTTACACAGAACAGCACATCGTAATACTCTTTACTGCCTTGTCACAGCAAACACACACACAAACAAACAAACAAACACACACTCACACACACACACACACACACACACACACACACACACACACACACACACACACACACACACACACACACACACACACACACACACACACACACACACACACACACACACACACACATTTATGCAAACCTCTTAAGGAGCCTGATGTATATTTAACATTACAACAAACCTAATTTCCTACTAAANACAGCACATCGTAATACTCTTTACTGCCTTGTCACAGCAAACACACACACAAACAAACAAACAAACACACACTCACACACACACACACACACACATTTATGCAAACCTCTTAAGGAGCCTGATGTATATTTAACATTACAACAAACCTAATTTCCTACTAAAACTCTAAGGAACAAATTAAAGTGACCACAGATACAATGACCATTTAAGATTTCAGAAAAGCAAGAAAAAACAAACAAAAAGATTCCCACACATACACATACTCCTACATGTAACCATATCCAGCAAAAAGACTGAGTGCAAGCCATTGTTAAAATAACCGTGATGTAATCTACCAAGGGAGCTGTCTCGGCTGTGTCTGTGTGTGTTATCTAACTGGAGATCAGTGGGTCTGTCAGCAGCATCTGACTGCAAACTACCGCTGGTCTCTTTATTAAAAAACAGACGTACGCTGGAATCCATGCACAGGTGTTTGGGTCGGCCAGTGCAGTATGTGTTTATCTGTGTACGTTTTCTGTGGATCAGTTAAATCACGTTTATGAGAAAAAGCAGACGAAACATAATGAAGGCGAAGGAAACTGGATTCCAATAGATGACCTGAGGCTAGGAGTTCAAAGGTATAAGAGCGAGTGACTTTTGACTGTAAAGATCACAAGGCACACACTTCTGCTGTTTCATGCTTAGCTGCTCGTGCATGTGCCGTGCGTTTGCAGCTTCAATTTTCATACCCTTAGAAAAATGTTAAACACACGCATTCAAATCTTTAACGAACAAGAAGAGCCATTATAACAAGAGCGCAAGTAGATAAATAATGTGTCTTCTTCACACGGAACGTATTCACAACCTGTGTACTTTAAAGTTGGGTATGTCTCTATTGGGAATTCACAACGACTGACGAACAAGCGAGTGCAATGACACAACAGGCTCCATGTACCAGAGGCGAGATCTGTCTACACTAGCTTCAACGTACAAATTACCCAGATTATAGAGCGGTGTGGTCGTATATGTCTGTGTGTGCGTGTGTGTGCGTGTGTGTGCATGTGTGTTCATGTGTGTGTTCTTGCATATCTTAGTGTCTGCTGTGTGCTTGTACTGATACACCTCGACACAAGTGTATCTGTCGTGTGATTGTTTGCTTCAAAATGTGTGTATTCCTGTGCGTATTGACAGGTAAATAATAGTGAGGTTTATTTTTACTTTGTATATTTCTTTATCAGAAGGCCAGGTAGTTATCATGTTACTCTTTGATCCCATGATCCTCACGGATCTGTTTAAATACACAGCAGACCTGTCCAGACCTGGCAACAGCTCCTCTAATCATCAACCTCACCCAGCCTGCTGTGTGTGCATGTGCATGTGTATATGTGTCTGTGTGTTTGAATATGTGTGTGTGTGTGTGTGTGTGTGTGTGTGTGTGTGTGTGTGTGTGTGTGTGTGTGTGTGTGTGTGTGTGTGTGTGTGTGTGTGTGTGTCTATGTCTATCCCTCTCTGTCTGTCTGTCTCTCTCATAATTTCTTGCTTTGTGTATATTTACATGTTCCCACTTACATACTTTAAAGCACTTTAAAGCTGGGCTAATGAAGTCTGTATAGTTAGTATGTGGTCGGAGTGTGTTTGTGTAGCAGACTGTAAAGGAACCATGTGGTTCCTGCTGCTTCGACACAAAGCAGAGCAGTTTGAGTCATTTTGGTTTCACTTCCATTTTATTATCCCTTATTAAAAGAAAACCAAATTAACCAAGGTTAAATTCAGAGGATTGATAATTATTAGCAGATGTGTGTGGACGTGTGTGTGCTTAATTTATGGGCTAATCTACATACAGCCTGCTTTGAAGTTGCAAGTGATACTGCATTAAATGTGTGTTTACATACATATTGTATTGCACTGTGAGATATACTGTATGTTGCAGTAATTGTGAATAAGACATTTAAAATGTTTTACTTAGATAATAAGTCTGTCCCAAACAACATTTGGTTCCGGTTTCCTTCTGTGAAAGTAATAGAGCTCTCTATGGGAGGATATTGTGGGTATTGTAGTTCTCTCTTGGTTTGCAGCTTTTATAATAGTTGAGCTTGTGAGGCTGTGATTGGAAAACACTGTGATTGGTTGATGGAGTGTGGGGTGAATGTTAGTGTGACCCTGTGTGTCCTTTACACACTGACGGGAAATCCACTGGTCAAAGCTCCAAGGAAAGCTATAATTCTTAGAGTATTACAGGCCAATAGAGAGTGCACACATCTCTCTCACACGCACGTTCACACACACACTCGACTTGCATAGAGTAAAGTCCTAGCTGTGCTGTAGTAACCACATTAATTGGCTTGTGTAATTGTCTGGCAAAGCATTGTGGGAAACAGCCCATACAGATCTGTCCCTTCACCTCAAACCACTTTTTAAACATGGACTCCCCTCGTCATGACAGTGCTATCCAGGAAATTGCTGAATGTGTGTGTGTGTGTGTGTGTGTGTGTGTGTGTGTGTGTGTGTGTGTGTGTGTGTGTGTGTGTGTGTGTGTGTGTGTGTGTGTGTGCTATTCTCTGATCACCCGTATGTGTGTGTCTATGGCTCCTTTAAGGGAAGTGAGTGTGGTGGCCTCCCATTCCACCGCATGTCGGCTGTGGTTCAGCTGTGGTCCACCGCCAGGCCCTACATTTGGAACACAGAGAAAATACACCAGGGGTACTTGCTCCCACTGTTTTCTGGACCCGTCTTTCATCGGTTTGTGTGTGTATTTCGGTTACACATTTGTGTGAGCGTACTTGTGTAATAGTGCGCCACAATGTTGTACTCTCTGCCCTTGATATTTTAAGTTTTTTTTGGCCCCTCTTCATGAGTGTGCGCTATATTTCCATGCGGCAGTTAGATGACCGGAGTCAGAGAACCCGTACAGAGGACAGGAAAGGCAGAAGGAATGAGGAGAGAGGAAAGCAAGGCGGGTAATTGAAGGGTTCAGGGTAATACTTAGGCCAAGGTTGGCTGTTTCATCGTGTTTGCATAACCTCCTTGAACTTAATATTTAGCCCCACTCAGGAGTGAGTATAGGGCACAACAGAGCCAAATAGAAAATGTAAGAGGTAGAGAGAAGTCAATTGATAGTGAGGTCCAAGTCCAAGGCGGAGGTGATGCCATTCTCTCCTCCGATGAGTGTCTCCTCTCTTTGATTATCGGAAAAAAAGGGGAGGGGAGAAGGAGGGATGGAATGAGGATGGAGAGAGAAATAGGCTTCCTGTTCAAGAGCCTGTGATAAACTGTGTTTGACAGAGGGTTATTTTAACATGGTGCATTACACAGGACAATACAGAAGACCTCTATTTCAAATGACGCAATGCAGAAGGTGTCCTCTTGGTATTTTCAGTTTACATTACTGACTGTTTAGAGCACAGACTTTACTGAAGCTCCTCTCAACCTAGTACAAAAAAGGGGTTAATAAATAGAAAATAAATGTTCTATCTAATGACCGAAATGATTAATAATCAACTAGTATTCTTCAATAATAATAATAATAATCAATTAATCACACTTTTTAGATTAAAGGATTTGTTTTTTCACTTTTGAATTTAATTATTTACATTTTTGGAGGATTGGACAAACATGAAGGAATATTCAGATATATTGCAGCAAAATAAAAATGTTTTCTTGGGACTAAATGATTAAACAATAAAAAACATAATTGTGCTTTCCTATTTTTAACAAACGTCATATTTATTTATATAATATGACCTCAACAAAACAACCATTCCTGTGTCCCCTATTGTATAGTCTAATTGTTTTAAGTAACATAATGGCTGGGGGTCGATCAGAGACGGACAAGACAGGGTGGTGGCATAACTCATCAGTGTTTAGACTGAAGCCTTGGTGCTCTTTCTTAACAAGCTGCATATGTGTGTATCTTTCTCCCTGTCCTCTTATGTATGTGTGTGTGTGTGTGTGTTCTTACAGTAGTGTGACTGGAGCAGTGTTTCTCGTTCTGTGACCCTCACCTCTCTCTCAGATGACAGGGAGCTTTAAACAACCCAGCTGCTGTGTGTGTGTGTGTGTGTGTGTGTGTGTGTGTGTGTGTGTGTGTGTGTGTGTGTGTGTGTGTGTGTGTGTGTGTGTGTGTGTGTGTGTGTGTGTGTGAGACCACGAGGCAGGGGAGCCCTACATGTGTGTGTGGTACAGTACAGCCCCCTGTCTTGTTTCTTGGGGCCTTGGGGAGACACTGTCAGTCAGCTGAGGGGTGATAAAGACAGAAAACAAACTCTAAGAGAATGGAAAACCCCACTCTGCTATTTGTGGGATCCCTGGAGGTTCAGGGTCAAAGCTCACCTTATTGGTAGAAGCCGTGTAGGAGGGCCTTGTGCCAGACTGCTCGGTAGGCTGACAGAGGCTTCGTCTAATCCGATATGCATTGTGTTTTGCTTACCTCAAAGTGAAAGACTGAGGTTGGACAGGAAAAGAAAAGTATGGCCACAAATGCACTCAAGCTAAAAACAGGCCCATATGGAGACACCCAAGGTCGTCCTAATGGGAAAGAGCTGACAGTGACATCATAATCATCACTGACATCCCACTAGGCCTTGTTTATTTATCTATCCTGTTTTTACAACAACAGGCCTCTGCCTGACCCCAGAGCCTCAGTAGGTGATGCAATGGAGCAGGAAGTGAGAGAGGACAGCCATCCATCGTTCTGTCAAAGCCAGACAATTAGTTTTAAGCTAAATAAAAAGTTAATTGATTGAATAATCTGGAACACAAGATTCATATTGATTTTCTCATTTTACCCTCTTGGAAAGAAGTACACATTGTCAAAAATGTTAACTATTCCGTCAAAACATATTAAATTTAAATCACATCCTTATGTCTGTTAGATAATGTTTTTGCATTGACAAGATTGTATTCGTTTTGAGAAAAGTTATAATGCACCTTTCACCTGATTTGTCTGTATTCATTAAAAACGAATACACACACACACACCCACACCCACACACACACGCACACGCACACGCACACGCACACGCACACGCACACGCACACGCACACACACACACACACACACACACACACACACACACACACACACGCACACGCACACGCACACGCACACGCACACACACACACACACACACACACACACACACACACACACACACACACACACAAACACACAGCCACCTGGTCTCTCTCTCAGTTCCTCTCTGTCTGGGTCTCTCTATCTGTCTCCCCCTGTCTCTGGCTGGAATGCAGCGGTGGCCGTCTGGTCCTGCTCATCTCTGGGAGCAGTCGGCCATCTCTCCTCGTCCCTGCTCCCACTCTAAACATTTGGCTAGTTTTGGCAGATTTGTTGATTTTTGTCCCCTCGTATTTTCCCTTTTTGTTGCTGTAAAACTGATACATACTCTTTCAATTAGACCTCCCCCATCCCCCCACTAGTCAGAGCACTAGGGTGGGAGTGGGGTTGAGCAGAGTAAGTGGGATGTATATTTTATTAGTCAAGTGAAAACACACACAACCTGGCCCAGTTCTGGGAGAACCATCTGCTGGCATGGATTTTTCTTGGGAAGCACAGCTCAAGCAGGGCTGCCAACACTCACGCATTGAGCGTGAGAGTCACGCAATTAACCAATATCTCACGCACTCACGCCACACTTGCCTTTTCTCACGCTAAGTTTTCGTCCAAAAATAAATGTAAATAAATATAAAAATAAAGTGAAGGAACAGCAAACCGAGCGGTCTACGAAATGAGACGGTCTTCTGGCTTAGTTCAGTAAAGTTGGAACGATATTGGGAGATTCTGATTTCACGGATCAATAACTCATGACCAAAACGTTATTCAGACA
>NW_011343711.1:270378-336980 GCF_000735185.1 Notothenia coriiceps | reverse complement strand
CATAGCTACTGCCAGTAAAACAACACCCAAAAGACACACGGCTACTGCTCTAGTAACCCGATTTACTTTCACAACCCTAAGCGTTTCACAAAACACTCTAGAGCGTTCTCATCAGTGCTTGGCAATAGGCACGGGTTCCACATAATTGAAAGACACCTCAAGTGAACACTCAGAGCGAGGGGACATGCACGTCCCTCTGAGCTGAGTTATTGACAGATTCGAATTTCGCGGATCAATAACTCATGAACATAACGTTGTAAAAATACAAACAACATGACTTTACAATCATAGCAAGGTAGACAACGAGCTACAGAGTCGTTTTTATCAGAACAGTTCGATACGCGCCGTCATCCGAGCTAAACATCAAGAATTGGTCACAATCTGCAGCTTGAGGAGGGAGAGGAGTGCGTAGGAACCGTCTACAAACTGCAACGGGGTTTTGCGAGATCTCGCAAAAAGTATTGCGAGACCTCGCAAAGGTTTTGCGATATCTCGCAAAACATTTTATTTTTATTTTTTTTCAAATACATTTTTTTCCCTTCTCCATGTCCCCTAGGGGGCTCCGTAAATTCTGATCTGCATTGAAACGTTAATCCTTCTTTCTCTTTATATTAATACACAAAGTCGGAATGTACAAAAACTTCAAATGCACACCTTAATACACATCACAAGAATCCAACAAATTGTGCACAAAAGACTATTTATTTGTTTCAAAAGCAACAAACAATAAGTGTAAATCTGCTGATAGACAATTGTTGATTATTTCCAATGTGAATTATTATTGTTTTATTTCACAAGGAATGTTGCTCAGTTGCTTCTATGTCAGCTTGTCAAAAATAATTGATTAGTGATGATGAGTAAGGGTATCTTTCTTCCTCTAAGTCAGTAAGGCTGGCTATACACAGGCAGCAGGACCCACCAACTCCAATCATTTCTTAAAAACTCAGTTGCTCTTTAGGTAACCTGAGTTCAAATTTTAAGTATCCCATCCAGTGTTTATCTATTTGCATGTGCTTATTACAACAGCACAGTATTAGGCTACTGCGAAATATGCAATCATTTTTGTTGTCCTTGCCAAGTCAGACAAATAAACACGACATACAATATGTGGGAATAAGGCGGACTTTCTGAGCCCCCCTCTTAGAAAAGTCAAAGCCAATAGGAAGTGTGAATGTTCCACAGGCAGACACAAGCCTTATAGAAGGATATTCAACTTTTAAAAGGTGTGAGGTTTATTGGATCTAGCGGGACATTACCTGCGTATCCAGCTATTTCATTTTTCCGTCTGCACTTTGTTGACTCATTAACCACAAAGACCTCAGTGTAATGCCCCTGTTTAAACACCTTATTTCATTAAGTGCCATTTAATGAGGGCACTAACTAGCCCGGTTGTCAGTCATCAGGAAAAAGACGGCCAAAGCTGTTGGAAAAATATGATTTTCTGTGTTCTATTACATTTTTCCTGAAATGGTAAAAAGTTAGGAGGAGTGTGTGTGTCAATTCCTTCAGTCCAAGCGCATCTTGTGTGACCTCTGTGGCTGATCTTTTGCATTGCTGTTCATCAATGAAGAACAGGTCTTTATAATCCATTTTCAACAGTCAGTGTTTCCCTGGCATGCAAAAAACGACATAGTTTGTTACAAATATGTAAAAAACAGACATAGTATAGTATGTCGATAATATGCAAAAAACGACATTTTCTGAAAGAAATGGACAGCATAGTAGGCTATGTAGGAAAAAAAAGTACAGAGATATGCAATAAAAACAACATACTCGAAAAATTCAAAAAGAAAAACAAAGCATAGTATGTCTATAATATCCCCAAAAAACGAGATAGTATAGTATCGATAGTATGCTAAAAAACTAGATAGTATAGTATGTCGATAGTATGCAAAAAAACGACATAGTATAATATGAAGAATTGCCGAAAAACGACATAGATAGTGTGTCGAAAATATGAGAAACAACTGCATAGTATAGTTTGTCAAACACATATTGGAAAAGTAGACAACCATTTCCGTCTAATACTTTTGGTATACCAATTTGTTCATTAGAAGATATTGCACGGACCCAGGCTTGAATCGAACCAATATCAAGAACAGCATGTATGTTAAAAATGTGAGAAAGTACGGCATAGTATACTATGTTGAAGACATGAGAAAAAAAACTCAGAGTATAGTATGCCCAACATGTCAGAAAAAAACAGCAATATGTCATATAGCATGTCGGAAATATCATGAACAAACTCATAGTTTAGTAAGTGAAAAGCATCATGGAAAAGTCACACTATAGTATGTGGGAATTATTAGCTTTAAAGTTAGTAGAATACTGTAGATGGGAAAGGAAGCTCCATAACCGTGTTAAGATACTTTAACCATAACTGGGCAGAGCTGTACTGATGTCAGAGCAACCCCAGGGGCCCACTTTAGTGTAATCCACAAAGGCTTAGTATGATGACAGAATCACTCAGCTACTGGCTCTGACCTGGCACTCTGCTCCCTGTCGGGCGGAGTAACACACACACACACACACACACACACACACACACACACACACACACACACACACACACGACACGACACGACACGACACGCACGCACACACACACACACACACACACACACACACACACACACACACACACACACACACACACACACACAGTCTGGTAAGTTTACATTTCCAAAAGCAATTATCTCCAATCTTGCATTATTCTACTTTGCAACTTAGGTACATACAGTTGTAATAATCATGACTATAGGAGGTCTGGCTGATTCATAGGTAACCTTGACAACCAGTATTAACCATACATGTTCACTTCTTTGATAAACATTGTTAGGATATTAACAGTCATTCATATGATAACAATGTATCTGTTAGTCTTTTTAAACTCTCTCTAACACAAATGCAAACACACAAATACACACACAAATATACACACACACACACACACACACACACACACAGACAGACAGACAGACAGACAGACAGACAGAAAAGCACGCACGCACGCACGCACGAGCACACACACACACACACACACACACACACACACACACACACACACACACACACAGAGAAGCCTCAGTCATACACAGAGAAATTGTAACCTAAATGTATAACCTTACTATTTTCAGTCGGAGTCGTGCCCCATTGAAACAACTTGTGGTGTCAGTGGTTGCTCGGGGGACACTGGGATAGAATTGGCAGTGAGAGCAGGGGGAACCGGTAACTTTGTGGCATCGTCCCGTCTCTCTGATCCAGTCCAGACTATTTGCGACGTCACGGTGCGGTGTCCTGCCCTCTTTCTCTAAAATACATGACCACAATCCCAAATAGCTCTAAATGCAGCTCTGTGGAGCGCTCTTATTTTGGCTATGTTGACGCTTTTTGAGCATTTTACAGTAAGATCCGGGAATGGAACAAGCTCAATTTTGGCCTAGACTGATGAGCTTTGCCAGAGCTGTTGCCCTGACAGCTAATGTATTCTGTTTTCTGCAGATTTAAAGCCCAAAGCCTTTGAGGTAGAATCGTGGTTTGATGTGGTGGCTACTGAAAAATGCACCAAACTCACCAGGAAATGATGTAGCAATAGCATGGTGAAAAAGAAATTAAAATAAAAGGTGGATGGAGAGGCCAGAGTTCAAGCTAAGGTTTTTGTTTCACAGATGGTAAAATCTGGTGTAAATGTATTACATCAAAAATGTGCAGCACGGAATCTTCCAGTTACAGTTGTCGAACATCAGTCAAGCCTTTCCTCAGTGGGAACAGAACCAACAAAATATTTAGGAATCTACAAAGTTGTGGTCAGCAGATCTGGCTTCAGCAGAGGAGGTTGCCTTATATCAACCAGCTGCTTTGTTTAAACACTGTTTGCACGTAATCGTCTCAAAGAAGCTCTGAAGAATGTTAGTGCAGTGGAAGAAGAAGAGAGTAAAACCACTCCATAAGCCCGGTGAACCTCAGTGTTTATCTAGCACAGTCCATTCATCATCGTAATTATCACCCTTGCATGATTACCAAAACATATATGCACGCACACATATATAACAAAGTATTTATCGCACTGTAAAAGGTTAAGATATTTGCATATTTTAATTGAAATTGAGAAACCATGAATGTTTCTTTTGGGAAAGGACTATTGTAAACATTTATTTCTGTTTATTTTCTCATGAAAAGTAGAACATATGAAAGCAATGTCAGGGAAAGCTCAAACAGGCTGCTGTTTTCTGATATAAACTCTGAAGAGCAGATGTTAGAGTTGCCAAGGCTTGCATCAGCTTAGAATATCTGCATCTCCTCTCATATTTTTCAAAGTGTGTGCGTGTAAGCACTTGTCAAGTCACAAAGTGTCGTTACTTAGAATGCTTAATTATGTGTGCGATATACTGTATATAATATATACATAAATATATTGACACATATATGTACAGTCGCCAACATAATCTGTCAAACTATAGGTGGGAACAGAGTAAAGAATGGGCAGGTAGAGAAAGGTCTACCAAGTTTAGACATTCAAGCATTTTGTTTGAGCAGTTGGAAGTGTGTGTGCCTCTTCCTCTGGTGTCATACCTGTTCACCTGTGGGTTTCAGCTTTCCTCTGCACGGCCAATCGGCCTGCCGTGCACCTGGATTTCTGTTTATGCTATTGCTGGAGGGGTCATGCTGGTATGTGTAGTCAGTCAGTCACTCTGACATCTAAAGAGCCTCGTCCAGCACGTGCAAGTACTTTCTGACCTCCATGTACATATCATAGTGAAGGGTGATTTTATATGCTTATAAACCCTGCTGTTGACAGAAAGTTCAAATATGTTCAAACTCTTGCAGCGCTTGTTCTCATTTGACTTTTTTGGTACACTTTCTTATACTTGCTAAGCTTGTATCTTTCTCCAGCTTTTCCCTAATGGCCTACGTGACACCGATCAGAAACCTAAACACACACACACGTGGGCCAATTGACAGGGTCACATATGGGATGTGCTCCTAAATTCAGTGTCATTTTCCCAGTGTAAATATTAGTCAATGTCAGGACCGTTTACTCTGTAATGGCAGTCTTCAGCTGTTCTTTCCGTAAAGCACTTTCTCTCTCTGCTCCTCTCCCTCGGGCCATCCCTCTCAAAAGCCCTCTCCTTATTACTCCCCTCATCCAGCCTCATGTAATCCCCCGTTTCTCATTACCCAATCTTCTCTCCTGTTCTTTGCGTCTCCTCTTGAGCGCCAGCAGTCTCTGACAAGGTCCAGTCGCCTGCCAGACAGCCCTGTTCCCCACATTGAAAATCCCCCTTCTTCCCATTCTCCTGACACAATATGATTAATCATTCCATTAACTGATCCACTGTCATTGGACTGTTGAGGGGCGCTTATAATAAAACCTCAACCAATCCCTTGGGAGACACCCAATCTTCAGGCTATCTTAGAAAGCTCTCAAGAAAGCTCTCCTCGTCTTTGTTCACTACACTCCTAAAACAGCTGTCATCTAAAGTGGGTCCCGTCACTAAATGTGCCCCTGGGTGAGGAAACTGAATAAAGGAATCTAACTGGTTCAGAAAAAACGCTGAAATGTTGTTGGAATTGGAAGCAAAGGAAAAGTTAGACTTTTAAATTAAATCAAGAGCTCTTTTAAAATGCACACACGCTTTGTGGAAAAGGAGAAGTTGATATAGGAGATACACAAATTAATTTGAAGCATACTGTACAAACAAGACTTGAACAAACACTATGAGGTAATAATTCTCTGCTGGTTTTACATTTGATATTTATTGAAACAAAGTAGAGCATTGAGCCGATTTGTAAAAAGTAACAAAATATCAGCTATAACACATATTGTTAAACAAACCTCAAATTCACGGAGAAGCTTATAAATATACATATCTGGATTGGTAGAAATAGTTTGTCTATTGAGAATCATCACAGGGATAGTGAGCAGATGACGGAGTGGTACTGAAAATATGTGGTGATGATAAAAAAACCTCAACACTTTGTGATATATATTTATACATGTGTGTAACAGTAAAGCTGAACATGAGTGAGAAGAAAGAGTTTGTGTGTCGAAACAATAAGGTGCATTTCCCTTTACAAAACAGTGAAGAGCCGCATTAGTGAGAACACCATTTTTAAAAGTGACTTAAAAAAACTTGAGGTTGTCTGACTAAATATTGATTTATGATGGAGATGGTGTTTTTATGTTTTTAGCTTAGAGGAGGGTCTGTTTAAAGAAAAAAATAAATACAGTTTACTGATTGGTTGGATAGACATACTATATACACAGAGCATGGAATATTTCACCGCTGTAACCACAACAATCGCCCATATATATTCAAACCATATTAAGTATTGTAAAATAATGTTAAATGGATAATCTGAATGAATATGGAAAAGAATGTAGGCTATAATATTGATATATTTGCTGATGCATGGTAGTAAAAAACAACAACAGCTGAACAGACACGCATAGACAGGTTTTAGCCTCTGTATCAAAGTGCATAATGGTGGAGGGCTTGTTGCAGCACCTGGGGAACTCTAAGGCTTCTGGGACAGCTTAATAAAAGGCCCAATCCCCAAAACACCCTCTTATTGTACCCATTGTACTCCAAGGACTTGCACGGACCAACAGTGTTCCTTTCTCTACATGAGGGGAGAGGACGAGTAGACTTTGGTGAGGAGGTGAAGGCTGGTTTGGGACTGAGCCCATGAAATCACATCTATGCACTACAGCACACATGTGTTTTCCTCTCAACAGTAAACAAACCAGGACCTCATATTCAACTATGCCACAAATATAAAACACTACTCTTCTTTGGAAATGGAAGCAGAGTCCAATTTCGCAACCAGTGTGACCCATCTGACAAGAAAAATGTTATATTCTGATATTGATAAATGGTGGAGGGAGATTTCCAGCCAGTTTTAGGCACTTGAATGGGTTAAAATTAGCTGGTGATACCTGGGCCAAAATAAAACATAACAATCTCAAAAATAAATATTTCACGATACTCTCAGTTTCTGAAGACATAAGATTTTTTTGGAAAAAAAAAAAAGAGTCTTTTTGCAATGGCATAATTGTTTAACTCTATAAATATAATTTATATAGTTTCTTTCTTCCGTTCTCTCTCTGTGTTCGACTCCTTTGCTCCTCTGCTCACGAATACACACAGATGTATGCCCATCGTCTGCAAGCAAACACCCACAGGCATCACTCCTCCTCTCACTTGCAGACAAATTGGTCTACGATTTTGGTGCAGCGCTTGCACTTGACGTAGCAGCACCAGTGGAACTTGCAGTGGCATCGCTCCACTATCTGTGCCTTGTACTGGTCGTACCCGCGGCCGCAGCACATCAGCTCGCACCCATCCATGCCCTCCGAGGTCTTGTTGCAAAGGCGTCCCACTGTGCCCAGGGAGCCCGTGCTCTGGTTCTTCAGGCAGTAGTCTGGACTGGACTCGATGTATACCAGGTCGTGGCTCGTGGGGGCGTTGAACTTGCTGTGCATCTGCACCAGCTTTCCACGCGTGTTGAGCTTCATGGCAGCAGCGCTGTCATACTTTTCCTTCAGCGCTTCGCCCACCTTTCGGAAGTCAGCCAGCTGTAGCCAGCAAGTCTTCAGGCTGCAGGAGCCTGACACCCCGTGGCACTTGCAGGACACGTTGGCAAGGTCGGACACCGTCTGAGAGTAGAGAGGAGGGGGAAGAAAATAAATAAATGAATTAACAAGGTGAACCTGCACAATCATTTATTTTGAATGTGACAAATTGCAAAAAATAATCCAAGCGACACATGCTTAATATTTGTACTTTGACCTGACTGTATAAATATTTGCACAACGTGCTGCTCATGATCTCATAACACATAACTATTCCATAAAGGACTGAATGATGCTGTCCATGTCTCCAATAGTTCATTGAATAATACGTTGTCCACTCATTTGTCCTACTTGAAAGAACACTGCCTGGCAACCGATATCTGGAATTACGTCCCCTCTGAGGTGGTTTCAAGATGTTTGAAAAGGAAAAGAGATCCCAGAGCTGCCTCACGGGAGTCCGTCTCCCCACTGATCAAAGCCTCAGGAGGGGAGAGCTGACAGAGCTGTTACTCAGATGATCAGCGGAGACAAATCTCATTGACCTGGATTGTCTCACTTCCAAATCCTCTTACTCTTCCTATCACTGGCTGGTGTCATTCCAGGGTCGGCAGTTTATATCACTATGCTTGCTTCTTATCTGATGAAATCTTAAGATCTTTGAGTGTATAATCCCTGTGTCTTACCCTCCGTCCAGCCTCGTTATTGTGTATATTCATCATCAGACGGGCGCTCTCATATGAGCCTTTCGGGAAGCTCTTCTCCCTCTCACGTGCGTCCACAAACTCCTTGGAGAACCTGTAGCCATAGTTGAGGTTGTCTCCGCAGCCGCCCCACAGCCAGTCTCGCGGCAGGTCCTTGGGGCGAGCTGCACGGCTGCACCCACAGCTGGAGAGCTCACCCTCTCTGCAGGCACGGCTCACCGCGTTCACCACTCCTGCCGCACTGATGGCATAAGTGAAGGCTGTTTCTCGGCTGCCTGCAGAGACACAAAAACGGGGAAATCATGTCACATTTGACACAACAAGGAACAGAGTAAATAAGAAATGTGTTTTCATTTGGAAAATCCATCCACTACTCCTTTCTTCTAGGTTATTTGTTTGTCACTCAATGCGTGTCACTTTCATTTTGCTTGAACAATTTAAATAGTGTTATGGGATGTGATGTCATATGACAGCATCAACCATATATTTAAGATTACATAGCATTTGAACCAAGAGTTGAGAGTTCCTCATCACCAACATGTTGAATGTTGGAATCTGATTTGCTGTTATTGGGCTTCAGCCAGAGAGAAGAGGGCGCCCTCCAGTGACAGAGATGCTTCCTAACAAGCTACTGCCATTTCACCCAAATTGAAAGCGACAACAGTTCTTTACTTTATATGTCATGACTGACTGATCCTGGAGGCCTTGCTCTTGAACTCCCACTGTTTTCTACCCTCAACATTTCCTCTGTAGGGACAAAAGGTTTTAAAAACTCACATGAGCAGTTTTTGCAATCACCAATCCATTACCACTTTTATTTAAAGCCAGAGATTAAAAGAGAAAACTGAGATAAGCGACTAAAGAAAAGGCAGCCGAGAAAACTATGAGGCTGACATTGAAGATGGGGGCTGTTACAGGATAAAAATCCACAGCTCATATACCTGCTGGGCCGACCTTTAGTGAGTGCACTTTAATGACAGTAACAGATGGACAGAATGGCAAGTTAGGGAGGAGAAAGACAAAACGACTCAAGAGATAAGTCAAGAAAAAGAAATTGAAGAAGAAAAAGCAAGTAAAACGGAAAAGGAGACACACGCATGCACTTAAATATCACAGAAAGTGGAAAAAGACAATGACAGAGAAGAGAACAGATGAAGAATAAAGAAACCTTGTGGAAAGTCTGAAAGCTGTTCAGGTGGAACACAGATGATCAGAGAGTGTGTGGGATTCATTAGTCTAGGACAGCTTTTAATCCAGCCCGAGTACATGGGCATAAATGGACCTGAGGACAGACAGAGTGTCGTCTTCTACACTAATTCCCTTCTTCTGTACCTCCACCTGGAGCTAGCCAAGTGAGGCAGGGAAAGGGTCCCAACCAAACCACTTAAGCACCCCCAGGAGCTCAGCTTTAAATCACAAGCAGTGACCGAAGCCAGCAGACAGACAGACAGTTAGACAGACTTTCAGATAGACAGCCATGGAGGGGCGGACATGTTTACTTGGCCGAGAGTGGGCTCAGATGGAAGCAATGTTGGAGAGGGAGAAGAGAAATAGGAGAACGGCTGTTGATGAGGTTTCTATGAAGACTGATCTGTGGAGAGGGAGTCAGCAGCGCCAGCGATACAGAAAGGTAGAATCACCAAGAGTAGTGTAAAAATGTGTATGTGCGCACACAAGGTCACGTAGTGAGCTCACAAGTACCTCTAGTGGTATCTATCCATGCAGACAGTTTTATGTGCTGAGGTTTTGAGATATCCATTTCTTGACATTTTTCCCACCGCCCCGATATGATGCAAGTAAATAACATTTCGTTTTGGGTGCTCACAACATCAATTTGAAATGACACGCAGACGTCTCTTTCCAAAAACAAGGGTTACTCTGGATCATCTACAGACCTCGGTGCAAGCAGTTTTCAGTGAAACTACTTTCTAACTAAAAATAGTCCCCAAGAAAAGTGTTGACAGTGTGTTCTGTGGATTATCCAGACTAATGGGGACATTATTACTGGAAAGAGAAGTTGCTGTTGAGCGCATTAAAGGTTATTCTTAAAGCTGTGATCACCACAAAATGAAATTCCATTCACCATTTATTCCATAAATTGCATGGGGGTGGGAGCAGAAAACTAAGCAAAAGATTCTGGACAAATGCATGCGTTCTATGTAGTTGTTTTTCTCTTTTGGATTAATTGACCTTAAAGAGTAACAACATTAAAAAAACATCTGCATTCTTTACGCTCAAGGAATTTTAAAGTTTCCCAAAATGTAAGCTGACTTTTACTACTATTAGCCAAATCCGGCTGTAACTCTGCTATCATCCAACACCCACATTCTATAGCTTTATTATAATTCAGCTGGAGAGTTATGATCAATAAATGGTAAACCACCTTTACATAAGCCCCTGAGGTGAAGGCCCACATCCAAAGCAAACTAAAACAAACCTTGTAAAATGACAGGATGCAAGAGTGGGGATTACTAAGAGAAGAGCGTAAAGCTCTTGAACTTTCTATAAGATATCCAAGCAAACTGCGTGCGTACACACACACACACACACACACACACACACACACACACACACACACACACACACACACACACACACACACACACACACACACACACACACACACACACACACACACACACACACACACACACACACACCTGACAAGGTGATGTATTGGTGCATACACTCACTGCACTCCCATTACTTGTAAATACAGGGCAGCTACAGTCCAGCTCCACAGTGTGTGTGTGTATGTGTATGTATATGTGTGTGTGTGTGTGTGTGTGTGTGTGTGTGTGTGTGTGTGTGTGTGTGTGTGTGTGTGTGTGTGTGTGTGTGTGTGTGTGTGTGTGTTACACTAGATTAGATTGTCCTTCATTCATCAGGGGAAAAGCAGATTCTCTGCCTCCCTCTTGCTCCATGTCGGGAGCTGGTTTAGCAGGCCAAAGCCACATGTGATTTATCCAGAAACCTCACTATTCCTTCCACACAGCTGCTGAGAATCAACAGCCCCACAAGAGGGTCAGTGAATCAGACAGAGTATGAAAAAAGAAAACACACAGACAGTTCAGATTCTGAATAACACTGGTGAATGTGTCGTGCAAAGGCGGTCATATTGGTAAACTTGCACATTTGTATCCACTGCTGTGTGTTCATGTTAATGTTTCTAAGAACATATGCTATTTTTATACATCCTTGGTACATTTCTTACCTATTTGCATGACCCGTCCGAAAACAGAAGAGTTGTCCACAGTGCTGCAGTTCCAGCGCCGCTGTCTGAACTGGTACTGGCACTCTCTGATGCCAGTCTTGGCACCTTCACCGATGTACTGCATGTGGTCCTGGTAGAGCTGGCACAGCTTCTTCTGGCCCTGCGACAGGCCCACCAGCTGGCTGCACAGAGGCTGGGCCCCGATGATGTAGGCTTCGGGGATCAGTAAAGGGTTCATGGCCAGAGACCTGGATTAGGAGAAACACATAATGCAGTGGTTTTTACTCATTTTGACACAAATGTGCAGGTTTTAAGTCTTAATTCCCAACCAACAGCTAATTTCACTTAATTAGTTTCTCTTTCTTATGGGTGAATCTATGTTATTCAGTAAAATGAGACAGTTATTTATTAAAATGTAAAATCCCACACCGTTTAGCTCTTAATGAAATTGGACTTAAGAACCTATTTACCATTTTGGGCCAGGAACATACAATAAATAGAAGCACAAAACATGGGAAACCAAAGTGGAACATTTAAAGTAGAGGACAGAGGAAAAATAGCTGAAGTTGCCGCCTATTTTCAGAGAAAAAATAAAGAATACGTGAAATGAAAGGTGCTTGGTATAAAACAAAAAAAAACACTAAAATATGATTTGGTTCTTATATTGCCACCTATTTTAACTTGAAACTCTTGATTGCCAAGCAATGCCTGTCAAAGAACCCTCATCACAGGTTGTATATTATGTCGAAAAACTACTATGAAGTTGTATTCCCTTTTACATGTAATCCAACAGTTCCATTCAGTTTTGGATAAGAGAAATAAAAACATATAAACATGGATTGGAAGAAAGAGAGAGAGACATGGATGAACACAATTGAAAAAGAGAGAGAGGAACATTAGTATGAGCATCTGGTTCCAAGCCACAGGACAATTAGAGCGGCCCATCCCTGAGCCTTAAGAGAAAGACAATTAGCCCCCAGTGTAACCCGATCGACTGGGGAAAGTCAGCAGAGAGAGAACACACACTTAACAGAGATGTACACACATAAGCACATGGAAAAAAAGATGAATGTACACACAGACATGCAGACTGACGCTGTCTCTCACACACACACAGTCAGTTGGCCCGCTGCTCCGAGACTCTAAATCATTCACACCTGTGCGTCCTCTCAAAGAGGAAACTGAAAGACACACACAGTCTGTGCTCCAAAGTCAGCTTTCCGAGCGTCTGTGGTGGTGTGCAAGTCCTCTGCTGGTAAATCCAACTCATTATTTGAACTTTACTTTAGTTTCCTTCTGGGCTGAGTCCATTCAAATATGTTTATTTGTATAAATCCTCCTTAATTATTTGTTTAAATTATTATTTTCACATAATTAGGCCTTCACCAAATGATGTCACTGCTGGTTTTGATCTGCTCTCTGAAGCAAAGGTCCTACACAGAAAGTGTTGGTTTACTGTAAATGCTCCATGTTTTTAGCAAGCACTTCACAGGATACACAATTATACACACAAGTGCACAAACAGACAAACAAACAGAAACAGCCACATGACGTAAAGAGTTGTGAATTGCTTTAATCTACTCTGCTATACAGTATTTTTCCTATATTAGAAGTACTGTGTGTTTAAACGCAGCATGCTGAAATATATCCTTTGTAATAGGACGTGCATCAACACACACACACGCATTCACACACTGTTTGCCTTTGCACATATTTGACAGCGACTCATAAACCACAACATTCTATGTTTTCTATAATATTCATAATTTTGGTTTGGCAATATGCAAAGAAAGAAAATAAAGGAGAAAAAGGTCCTTTCTGAAAAGCTAATGTGCTACAGTCAGCAAGTAATGTTATTTCATATGTGGTGCAACTGAAGCTGAGGAGGCTTACTTAGCAAACACGCACACACATTCTCACACATAGGCCTGAAATGGACACTGAAACCAAGTAAATGACTAATATAAACACTTAAAAAATATTTGTATAAAAGGAAAGAAAATTTAGATTACCCCAGATCTTTGGGTGTTTCAAAAATATATATTTTAAAGCTTGGCTTGCTTATTCAAAAATGTGAATTATTTATAAGTGTAAAATAAGAAATCTCCGTTTCAAAGTTGACAATTTCCAGTGGTCATGACACGGGTAAACACACTGTGCAGAAACTTCATACCAATACAAAAATACTACATATGGGGAAAAAATGAATGCATACCACCAAGAGTTGGCCTCCACCACCACCTGCATGAGGAGTGTGAGGAGTGTGAGGGCAAAGACGCAGTGTCTGGAGTCCAACAAGCTGCCATAGGGCCAGCTCCCCGGCCGACACACACAGCCCAGCCCCAGGTTCATTCTGCTGCTTGATCTGATGGAGGCCAGAGAAAAAAAGGTTGTCAGACTGCCTGCCTGTCTGAATGTTTGTCTTGCACATTTTATTGAATAAAAAAACACAGAAAAAGACAGACTGGATTGTTAAAATGCATGAAGGGAATGCAGGAAAACATATTTTAGCTCCATTTGTATATATCTATACTCTCTATTTTACATGCAAAAAGCACCATGGTTGTGTGTGTTTATATGATTACAGCCCTAAGCCAGCAGTGCTTTCACAGCAGAGCAGTCATTTGGCAGCAGGTCTGAGTGTGAATCACATAAGACTGATAGACATGCAGCCATGAGAAGACACAATGACCATGTAACCACATCTCGACACATTCCTGACAATTCACTTTTCTCTGAGAAAAACACATACAAAGAGACACACAGAATCGAAATATCTATTTGTAGTCTACATATTTACCGTTCATAAGGGTCAAAACTAAATTGTTTCCATTCTAACCTCTTCTAATTGTAATTCTGAAATGTTTACATAAAAAAAAAAAACTATAACATTCTGGTTCCTTTTCATCTATGCCTGACTGTAATTATTCAGGTTTAGAGCGCTTAATTTAGTTCTATTATGATAATATGGAAGTTCCTTGGGAAATACTAATGAAATTGTTTAGCAAATTCGTTAATTCAGAGCATGGTAGGACTTAAGAAAATGTATACAAAACTTGGGAATTAAAAAGAAACCATAACCCCTAAAAGCATTTGATTTTATTGCTTTCTTCTGATGCATAGGTTTTTTAATAGTTATTTGACAAACAACGGTGGTGTCAGTCTATAATTGAATTTAAATTACGTTTTAGATGTATTAATTGACTGTGGTTCGGACTTAAAGGAGCCACGTCAACGGAGATGGCCTGCACCAGGCTATACTGTGCAGACGTTTCCCTATAACTACAAGAAATTAAAAAAAAAAGGGGGAAAAAGGCTATTATGTGCAGGTCTCTGCGTGGCTTTGGTGATATAGTTTGGCTGCTATGTGGGCAGAAAATGAATTAAAAATAATTAGCCCTACATTTGCAAGTGAAACTGATGTGCCAGCCTTCCAGTTCGGCCGTGTGTGAATTTTGGGACCCAAAGCAGGTCTAATTTGTCACGCTGTGTTATTTTCCAGGGTTGAGTCGTGGAGACCTGGGCCTGCCTAATACTCATTAAAGACGAGGCCAAGTTCACCATCACTCAACCAGCGCGCGCGCACACACACATACACGCATGAGCCTGTGCGCTGCTTCAGTAATAGACGGCGAAGTTATGTTCTGCCTTTTGGCAGTTCTGCAATACACATAAAGTAATAATCCTCAGAGAGCGGCAGTTTAACTATGATTTTAAACTAATTGTCCTTATTATCTGAGAGGAAAGGAGATTTACAAATATATTAAAATGTAGAGAAAGTGAACTTCTATAATTAAATATTAATTCTACACCAAAGAATAACGCAACAGATTGAGTGAGAGCGGTTTCATTCTGCATATAAGAATTTAAATTGCCACAGGTGCTTGCAATTATCTCATATTTAACGACTAAGATTCAGCCAATCAGATCAGAGTAACATAATTGTTCGATTAAACAGACAAAGAAAAAACATTATTTAAAAAAAACAGATTTCGTATTATTGCTTGATTGCATTTATACATGTTCAAAGCTATAGATATCATATATATTTTTGTTTCAAAACGTAAATATATTGTGTATTAGGTAACACAGCAAAAAGCGTAAGTCTAATTCCTGCGATCCGTGACCCCTGGAAACGTTTTGAACCGAGTAAAAAATTAATTAGGAATTGACTGGATAATTGACAACAACCTCGCTCTTTCTTTCGCTAAAAGTGGCATCAAATTGGAGACATCCGGCAGACAGAATTTAGAAAACCGTCGTAATGATGAAGCATCGGGCTCTGACGTTGTAATGGATCATTTAGGAGGCTTTTTGTAAGGCCATAAGGGACCCAATCGATTAACATTATAGCAGATTTTTTAAGGAAGAGGAGAGCATGTTTTTTTAAATGAGAAAATTGTTCTTTAATTATTTTCCCCTCTGTTGAATTTTGGGAGCGTGTCTTTTCTTAGTTTTGTTGAACTCTGACAGTGTGAAAAATATAATTATTAGTAAATATAGTATAATTCTTAGCAGCAGAAAAGGCATTAATGCTTTGAGTGGGAAATAACGAAACCTTGTAATGAATTACTTGCATTTTTAAGCAAATATTAAAGTATGGCCTGCATCTCTACGCATTTTTATAATATGCATTGTGACAATGAATTAGTGAATGAGTTTTTTGTGGGTTTTGTGTGTAGGAAAGAAAATTAATAAAGCATTTTAAAGCCTAACAGATGAGCATTTTCCAAACTGCATTACACCTTAACCTACTGGAGGGAAACATTGTCTTAATTTAATAGCGAAACAATGATCAGTCTCTTTTCTTGCCTGTCTTGTTGTTTAAAAAACCAGAAGAGGGAGCCAGGTACAAAGATTTGATGAGCAGAAGCAACTCAAAGAACATTGTCAGACTTTAAATGGGCTCCGTTAACAATGGACATAGAAAGGAGACTATTTGTTGGATTACAAATAAAAATGATGTGAATATGTATTCTCCTGAATTAATGTATTGCCCAGCTGGACCCTGGCATGGCCCTCAGTCAATGCAGTGAGGGAAATGCATGTTTAACACATCACATCTGTCATTAACATATCCATCCAAGAACGAGTATTAGTTTAACAAGCTCCCACAGACACACGTATTCCCAACTTTTTAACATAAACGATGGCTGCAGGAAAATGTGAGGCTACTCACCAGGGAGCACAGTCCGTTAGAAGTTGTAAATCCAATTTCTGCCGACGATATCACACCAATAATCCCAGAGCAGGCCAGGTGGATTTAAGATGTCCTTTTCCGCTGCAATGAAGACACGTCTCCTCGTTTTATCCGGATTTCGTGTGAAGAGCTCGCTTGGCTGGGGTGAAGAAAGAGGAACGCTAAAGCAAAAAGAGTTCTTCAGGTTTGGTGTTTTGGTGAACACGGACGCCCAACAGTCAGTGAATGCGCTCCGTGCGCCAAACAGTTTACAGGGTTTGTAGGAAGCAGCGGGATATATAAAATGTGCAAAGACAGTGTAAGGAAATGATCAGTTCCTTTAACGAATCGGTGCGTGATGTTGCAGTAATTATAAACAAAAACAACTATCTACGGCAAACCCGAAGTGCCACTTGCGGAAACTTCGGAGGTAGGCTACTTTGTCGATACTAAACAATAAGCGGCCTATTGGATTGTCTCTAGCCGGGTTAAAACTGTCCCCGATTATATCGAGAGTATGTCAAATAAAAATGAAAAATGTTGCTGTGAACATTAAATCCAGCCGCACACACGCTCAGGTCATAGCGCGTTTTACCTGCGGAACGATCCACACGGTGATCCTCGCCACAAACGACTTGTCAATTTACCTTCCATTCTGAGCAGAAAACGACTTGGACAATTCCTCAGCTCGATTTAAAAGTCTTCACATGCAAAAAAGTAAGTCATCCGCCTCGCAACAAAAAAAAGAAACAGATGCCACAATTAATCGGCTCCAGACTGTATGCTCCAAAAAACTTTCCGCGCGGACTATCTCCAAACAGTGTGGCTTGGCGAGCGCGCACGGTACCAGGGGGAGGAAAAGAGCACAGCGTGTGAACAGCGGCTTTGCTGAGGCTCAGAGTCTGTCGTCCTTCCACACCGTCTGTGTGTGTTGCAGTGCAGGGAAGTTTCAACGACTATCGCTTCCACTCCGCTTTCCTCTCTCACCTGCTTCAGTCGCCTCCTCTCACAAACTAGCACACTGCAGCATGGATGCGCAGCCCAAAACCTTCAGATGGCGCATGCGCCTCACATTTCTCCTCAAACCCCTTTCTACTTCCTCCAGTCACCAACTTTCTGAAGCAAGGATTTTGAATGTAGGTACAATCGTGGAGGGAGAGGAGCGAGAGGGAGAGAGAAAGAAAGAAAGAGAAGGGCGGAACAGGCTGTAACAAAACAAGCGTCTCTATTACCTAAAATAAACTTATAAAGCACCCGAGGCTATTACCCTATCCATACCAGAGCAGAGTTAGGATTTTCACTGGCAGCAGCTCGAGTTACCACTCGGTACAATCAAGACAAGCAGGTCCATATCGTGTGCTTATACAGGCTGCTCTCATCACCTGAAGGCCTCTGAGCATTACAGTCATTACGGTAATTATTATTTTATGGTACATTATCTCAAAACATGCAGCAGGAATCCGTGAGCTTACAGTTCGATATTTGTCAATGAACCCGATGAGTGTCAGAGGGCAAACTGTTTAATAGTTTCAGGTGTGTCACTGTGTGTTTCTATCCTCCACACTGAAGGCATTCAAGGGTGAAAGCCGTGTTATTTTCTATTGCGTTGGACATAATTTCATCTGGATTGGGGAAATATAAATATAATAACAGTCAGGGAAATAAGTAAAACAGTGCTTAAATTAATTTAAGGGGGTGAATATTGACCTAATGCCCAAATAAGGGTTTGCCTCAGGTGATTCAGGAAAGAGAAAGAGAGGGGAAAATAAATCCATTCAGACAATTTCTTGATACTTATCTTATCTCAGTCAAGTGTAGTCAATCTTATAGGGCCACTGTGGGTCTAACTTAAAATCCATATGAGCCCCTCAAACCTTATTAAAATGAAGGGAGAATATAAATGTATATATGCATACACACAAATGTACATAAAAAACATAATTTTCTGCTCCTCAAATAAGTCTGTAATAATGAAAAACATCAGTGATTAAAACTGATTCTGGCCCCCAAAAAGGTTTATTATAATAATGATTTTTGGAGAGTCGTCATTTTGTCACATTTTTTTCTCCTTTAGGAATGTTACTCTTATTATAACTGTGAATACCTGTGGAAAAATTAAGTATGAAGTGCCTGCAAATTTTGCAAGAGTTCTGTTCCCAGCTAATGTTACCGTGGTGGATGCTGGAGGCTGCGACTGCGTCAAAGAGCACTTAAAACATGCTCAGCCACATTTCTGATCCCTCACCATGCCTCACAACCCCTTCTCCACCCCCCACGTTCCCCTAGGAAGCAAACTGGGCAACATCTGGCTGAGTTTATGAGAGAGAGAGACAGAGAGAAAGAGAGAGAGAGAATTGGTAGACCATGAAAACTGGGGAGAATTCTTTTTTGGGCAGTGCAAGAGTCTATTGTTGTAGTTGCCATTAGTGGCGGTGAAACTGCACCTTGTGAAAATACCCACTGTTGCACTCAGATTTACCTATAACACTGTCAATGTCAATGTTCACATTATGGTCTTGCAGATTAAACACATGGTGTCATTCTTATGAAAACAACTTTTATTCCAACAACAAAAACAAGCTGACCACTGCAAGCCACTGTGGAACAAGTCAAGGGTGAATACTGTTACCCCCCAAATCCTCACAGTTGTAACAATCATGAGCGCAGCATGAAACCACACACACACACATGCACACGCAGTGTACAAAAACTGTACATAAGGTAAGGGCGAAATGGAAACGCTGTTACTGTTGAATCAAAACACAACACTGTACATTATCTTTAACCTCCAGTACAGTGAAAAAGGTAATGACACAGTGCTTTAAAATGCAAGTCACTTAATTATAAACAGATTTGCTACTCAGATTCACAGGATCAAGAAAAAGACCACAAAATAATAAACCACTCATCAGCATAATAAGTCACCCACAGTTTTTAAAATTAAAAAAGAAAAGTGGCACTCAAAAATGTTTCAGATGTAGAAAAGCTAAGATGACGGGATATTGGTTTACAAACGCAATGCAGGTTCAAAGAACACAAGGAGAAATTCACAAGAAGACCATGCTCACCGATTTAAGGTCAGTCGTGTGTCGAAGATGTAAGCTGATGCTTGAACAGTTTTTGTCGTGCATCTTTAATCCCAAAAGTACCTTTCTTTGTTGATCTCTCGGCAGGAAGTGGGGAATAGTCAAAGAAACTAGTAACTATAGGGCGGTTTACTGGGTAGTCGGAAAGAGTCAGATGCAGTCATTTCAGTCATTTGTTTCAGCAGACAGGGTTGTCTCCTTTGGCACTGTACATTGAGAAGGTCTCTGTGGATTTTGAGGTCCATGTTGTCATATTTACAAAAGTCTGCTATTTAACTGCCGGAGTAAACAAATTCATGCCATCACAAACCAGTCCAGGATTGGCATTGGTTTACAACTAGTTCCACTGTCTGAGCTCAGCCGCACCAGTAGTCAACAGTGGTGGAGTGATTGCTGGTTGATGTTAAGCCAGAACTCTGTAGCACCCGCAATACTGTAAAATGAATCCAGCTCGCAGTCTATTGAAAACAGCTAGGGAAATAAAGGCCGCTTGCCAATACCTTGAAGCTCCACGCTGATGACTGATGGTCCTGTGGGCGGCATTCTCCCACCCTCTGTGGGCCATTGCATTTATCAGCAGAGGTGACATTCATCGGTAAGATGTGAGAATATCTGACCGGCTGAACAATGAGCTTTCCCATAATATATTAAAATCTTGTATCCTGGGGTATGTGTTCATATACAGGTCTGCTCACATGATGGTGGGGGGGGGAGGTATGGGCTGGTTCAGTGTTCCTTGCAGTTGAAGCTCTTGAACATCTTGGTACCTGGCCTACACCTACAAACAGCTGTGGAAAGAAACATGAAAAAAAAAATCAGGAGGAGAAGTCAACCACAAAGTATGAAAACCGAATGCTTTATTTCACACAGGGATATGAAGATGCATCATCAAGCCAGGAACTTAAGGTTGTGTTTTAAATGTTCTCCAAAAAGGTTACATTATACAGTTCATTTGTGTAGTAATGGACAAAAGATCTCAAAATACTTGAATCCATAGTATTTAGTTTTCTTTTTAGCTTTGACCATTTTCTTCCTCCAACTGTTTGGCGAACCTCCAGAGGTCCTTAAGAATGCTAAATGCAGTTGGCACCAGCCCAGACATCAAGTACTCATTAATACAAAATAAAAAGCTATTGGAATGTGTCTGTTATTCAGCCCTCACAGCAGTCAGCAACAACTCACTTCTTTCCTAAGGGTTAAGTTGTGGAAAAAAAAGAAACAATGATGTATGTCTAGCTCGCTGGGGGCGCCTCATTGGCTGAGCAAACAGGCCCCAAAATAACTACCAATCACTGAAGACGTTATCATCAGTCACTCAGGGAGAGCATGTTGATAGAACTTTAATACAAACTTTGTTTGTCTTGGACTAAAAGTGTTCCCAGGTAAAGTTTGGGAAAATGTTGTGTTAGAGAAGATTTGACCTGAGCAATGACCCCCAACATCTTGAATATAAAAGGATTACAGGTATGGAATGGTAGCATCTTAGGTTAGTGTTTTGTGTATAGAGGAATGCCAAATGTATGGAATGTGTTCAAAACAGTGAGCAGAACAGCTCACACTCTTCCTGTCTCTCTCAGATTGGCTGCAAGGCATAGAAGGACCATCCATTACAGCCAGGAGTAAATAAACATGCACAGCAATTAAAGTGCCATCATTTGTTATGCAACAAGGGGTGTGTGTGTGTGTGTGTGTGTGTGTGTGTGTGTGTGTGTGTGTGTGTGTGTGTGTGTGTGTGTGTACACATAAACCTGATTGCGTGTAAGTGTGATCAAATGTGTGTCTGCGCATGTACATGCTTGATTGTGTGAATTTGTGCATGTGTGTTGGTCGCCATTCTCAGGTTTCATTGCCGTCGCCTGCACTTAAATTAATGATTTGGGGGCCAGAGAATCAACAAATATGGCCCCCGGCAGGGCATAATGGAGAGCACGACCTGCCTGTGGATGTGTTTGAAGACCGCTCCTCTTTCTTCTCTGTCAACACCTCACTACTTCCACACAACAGACGCATTCACTACACAAACTCACATGTGACGCCTGTGTCCATGTTGTTAATGAGGAAGTGTGTGTTGCTATATGTGGTCATGAATGTGTGTATGCTTATCAGCCAATGATTATTTAACATGTCAGCATGTTTTGACAGAGTGTTAAAATGATATGGAATTTTATGTTCCTGAGTGTAAGTTCTGAAATTGTAATCATGATTATGCCCGCTTAAGAAACATGTGACAAAGCAAAGCATAATATATCAGCCTGGAAAGCAAAAACCACGCTCTGGATAATTAAGTGAGCTCAAATGGCTCCGACAGGCAGCTTAAAGCCTTTTCAGCCCAAAGGTCGATGTCCACAGTTTTCTGCATCATCAGCTTCTATAGTCAGCAAAAAAATTCAGATACAAGACACTTCATGCACAAAGAGAACAAGATGCCCCCTCGCTATTTTAAAATGATGATCCTAAATTGTGCAAGGTAGCTCTTGTCACTGTATACTTGTCCGACTAAATTATAAAATAAGTTGAGTATGATTGAAAACAGCTGAATGCACATTTGACACATAGAGGTTTAATTTATTAAACAGACACTCACGTGCAGCAGTTTGGCTGCATGAGGAATGAAAGGGAAGGAATGTGATAAATTGCTCTGTAATATTTAGAACGTGACCTGAGTCCTTAGAAATGGCTACCGATAAAACTATGACATTGTACACTTGACAATTATCCAACAGATCAATGAAACCCTCTCATTTTGATATTGAGTCCCTTCGTGTGGGGGAAAGCACAATTGGTAATGGCTTTATTTACACAAATATGAAAGTAAATAGAAGTCTCTTTGGGGGTTGGTTTCAGATCACAATTGGGTGAACTGTCCTTTTGAATTCAAAATTGCTACCATACCAATGCATACGTTATAAAATAGCAAAACATAATTTCACACTCCCTCTTGTAGCACTCAGCCTTCATCTGCCTGCTACTCCAATCAGCAATTCCTATCTTCTACTCCCTGCGTTGCCTTCTACCTCCTCCCCACTCCCCTCTCTCAGCGTGGTTGATAGTGGGATCAGACAGGGTGAACACTTTCTCATATAAATACTTGTTTAGCCTGTGTCTGGAGAAGGACAATGATTGACTTATCAACATTTGCATTGCCCTCTGCAGCAGAGGCTTGGTTGAGGGGAAAACCAATTTCTACTTCCTGGTACCCCTGTGTAAATTAAACAATGTTCATTTTGTGAGTATTGTGTGTCTACATTCACAACATACCAGGCCAAAGCCAAGTAAGTGGAAAGGAAATCCAAAAAAAGGCAGTAAGGTGTCTGTTTTGTTAATCTACCTGTATTTTTCCCAAAATTTAAATTGCGTTTCTGTACAACTGACTATCTTTGTCTTCAGGGATTGGGTGTCAACCCTGAGAGTCTGGATGTGAGCGGCTGAATCCCTTCTTGTCTTTAAGTGCTACTAATATAAACTGCCTGTTAAATGGATCCTTGCAGAGTTTTTGGACCACCAATGTTAAAGTGCTGCTCCTTCACTTGGAATTACACTGTGGTTGGTATCCTTTCACTTCAACAGAAAAAAAAGAAACACACCAAATTCAATTACCAGTACAAAGATGCCCCCCCCCTCCAGCACCCTAACAAGACTAGAGACGTAAAACAAGCGCATGAAGGGGCAGACATTGGAGTTAAATACTGAGTAAGAGAGCTAACATCTGTTCTGTATACATATTCATGCATTTTTTCTTTTTGTTGAGATCCTCTGTGGTCACATGTCTAGTATGGGAACACAGAAATATCAAGTTTCTGATAGGATGGTCTATTTAACCTCTGGAAAGAAGGTCAGAAGAGAAGCAGATTTGGCAAAATGCTTTCCAATGAAAACAATGACAAAACAAATCACTGTTCTTATCATATGTCTGATTTATTGAATGCATAGTCCATGGTGTAATCACGATTCAACAAATAAATGACAGCCTATTTTTTGCTAATTTGAAAGACAGTGTGTAAGGTAATCTATTATAGAAAATGTAATACAAAAAAGAACACTTGGATTGTGGTCCAGCTCCACTTAATTCATCCGAGGTGGCACATTCCCACAGGCTAAAAACTGAGATAACATAATAAATGGATTACAAAGAAAATCTGTGTTCACATGCCCATCCAGTTATTTTGAAACCACAGCTCTTTAGAACTCTTTACAAATCTGGCCCACATCAACCTACCCCAAGAAGAGAGAACATCTCCTTGGTAACAATTGCTTCAAGAGCTTGCCCTTTCTTCCCTTAATTTCTCCCTTTTCCCCTCTTTTTCTTTTTTTCCTGCCTGACTTTTACAACTTCCTCCTGGTTGGGACTGCAGCTCTAACCCAAACAAAACTCCATTTTTTAGTTATTGGCCCTCATGGCATGTAATGGAGAATCAAGCTAATTATCCCTACAGCTGTTTTCACTTGCTTTTTATGTAAGCAATACCTGGCTGATCCAGAGAGCAACAGTGAGGCCCTTCTTAGCGCTCCAGGCCTCCAGGCCGGCTGGAATTAGAGAGCAAAATGCCAGGTTTTCCTCCCCCCGACGCTGCCCGTGTGTACCCCTGCACCCATCTCCCAGCACACAACGCAGCCTGACACAACCCCCTGCACGCCCTAATCTTCCATCTCCACTCCCTCATACAAATCTCAAAAACTCCCCCTTTGATGTTAAACAAAGCACCTCTTCAGTTAAGATCTGTGTGGCAAGCGCTCATTTTCTTCCACTGATGGTCCCTGGCAATTAATGAAGGAGGTGAGCTAGGGTGTGGCTCAGATTAGCCATCTCCTGCTGTCATAAGACTAGAAAGAGAGAGAGAGAGAGTGAGTGCAGAAAAGAAGAGGGAGGGAAAGAAGGACGGAGAGCGGGAGAGAAGGGGGAAAAGAGTGAAAGAAAACAATCCCTCAAAGGCTAATTACATAATTTCCTTCATATGAGCAAACACATGCTGGGTGAAAGCAAGTGTGAGCAAGCCTCACAGATGCCAGGCCAAGAGGTGCTGCGGAGACCTACTAACACAGTCTACCACTGCTCTCTAGCAATGGACAGCCTATTCCACAAAGGCACTGAGCCAGATCTCAAAGGCAACATTATCTGCACTGTTTGTTGCTTTTACGAGAATTATATCCAAAACCTTAGTATTGATTCTCCCTTCTCCAGCAGTTTCAGGCTAAAGTGACTGTGCAGATAAACAACCAACGGTGTAACCTTTCACTCGTTACAGATTATTCCTTGCTGCAGCCAGAAATCTGTTCAGTACAAACACCACTAGGTGGAGTTGACTGTTGATGAAAGAAAATCTCATGTATCAAACTCATTAAACTCCCATGAAGAGGCAGTGTGCATCTGCGAGTCAGACACCGTGCATGCTTCCCATGGGCCGATTCTGAACTTTTCAAAAACTGCTTCACTAGCGTGCTTTGTGCCTCTTCAAATGTACATCTGGTTTGAAATGAACTTAGACAGAGATGGATAAAGACAGAGGGGGACACTGGTAGCAATTTTACAACTTCTATTATTTCAGCCAAATTATAGTAACAACTGTGCCAGCAACAAAGAGCAATTCCTTTCTTGAACTCCTTTTCTCTCACTTTTTTTCTTCCTCTAATCCTGTGAGGAATGATGGAGGGCTCCGTGTGGAATGGTGATGACTTTCCCGAGTCCAGCCAAGGTGTGCCAATGTACAAATGATACGGGTGGAATCTGCTGTACCTATTCCTAATGTAGAGGTTGTTTTGACATATTGTGCACGGACAAGACACAAGCACTGCTGCGCACACATATGTAAATGCATGTACTGTATGCTTGCGTTAAAACCTGTACGTGTGCACAAATGTTGAAATGCACGCACGCAAATAAAAAGGCACAATCATCAGAGAGGAAAGATTGGCAGGACATCTTCAAATATTCATGTATGACTTGGGGCGAAAAAGAAACTATGTTCATAAAAGTGCAAAATGTTCATGCAGGTCTAAAATACAGGTTTGCGCAACAACAATAAAAGGTGCATGGAATTCTCACTGCTCCCAAATTCCTCTCCTCCTCCTCCTCCTCCTCCCCTCCTTCTCACCCACTCTGTCTCTCTTGATCTGCTTCTCTTAGTGCTCAGAAGTTCCTCAGACTAATCTCACTCATTTACTCCTTCAAGCTTTTTTTTGTTTGCCTTATCACAGGATTCTTTCTCTTTTCCACTCTCTCGCTCTGTGTGAGTGGCAGTGTTTATGTTATTGGGAGAAATGTCAAGAGCTCTACAGTGGGCCAGCTGCTTGAGCATCAAAGTCTGCCTGTGATGGCTGTGTATACAACTCTCTATTGCACCTATTTTTCCTAGTGAAAATAGCTTGGGGACCATGGTAAGCTTGTGTCCCATAACAACACCTTGACCTAGAGCTACACCTCAAAGTGGAGCAGCGGGAGCCCATCAGAGTCCAGGCCAAAGAGCCTTGAACGCGCCTGCATCCCGACACCAGCGCAGGCCCAGCCAGGCAGGGGAGACAAGTGAAACCTGAACCCACATTAAAGCACCTCCATCAGGTAGGAGATCAGGGGAGGCCTCCATGCTCTCAGTGTCTGCGGGGGTCCGGGCCTCTGAGGCCCTATCTCACCTCCATCTGGAAAGAGAATCTGAGGGTAGTCTGATGGTTTGATAAGAGGCCATGCCGACTGACATGGTAACAGCCTCTCACCCCTATCCGCAAAAAAACAGAGTGGATGCAAGTCTAGCTGCGGTGCACTCTCATGCGGGTAAAGGTGGGAGAGTGGAAGGCTTGGTTTGGGGGGTGTGGGTGCATGGTGGAGTTCTTTGAACATTTGACCTAGGACCCTTAAATGTGTGTAGAGGTGCTAGGCCTACAGGAACATGTTTAAAGTATGCATGTGCCTACATCAAACCCTTCTCTTGTGCCTGCTTCGCTCTTTGTGTGAAAAAGAGTCCACACAGATAAATGTGGGGAAATTACATGACAGACGTCAGAGATATTCAGGAACATTTCCATGCCGAGGATACAGTGTGGGCTGGAGTGAAGACATTATTCCTGAAAGATGTAAAATAAATGACAACTTGTGAAAGTTGAAGTGAAACTCTGCACAAACAGCGAAGTTGCAAAAATGTTTTTTTTTTATGTTTTTCTTCTCCTTTTTGTGTCTGTGCCTGTAAGCATATTACAAAAATACTGCAGCGCTAATGAAAACCGTAAACCCTCCGTGGTTTTCTATGGTGAGAATAATGCTCCACCCTGCTCTTGATGTCTTCTCAAGATGAGACCACGTTCACTGACCCATCAGTTCTCACTCCTGACCCAACTAGTCGCTTCCTCTCTCTCCCTGCACACAGACTCCGTTTCTCCATCTGTTCTTTATTGTCCATAGTTGAGTTCCCTCTCTTAACTGATTTGCCCTTCTACTATACATTGGAGACATTGAAGCATCTTTTTTTCTGTTCTGTGCTTCTACAACATAAAAAACCTTTCTTACGACTGAGCACTTATACTCGACAGAATGCAGACAACACAAACTGCACTTCACATTTTATGGATTCCTGCCCTGGTGCAACACACACAAGTAAGAGGAAGGGCTGATTACTGGGCTTCTTATAGGCAAATCATGATTTCTGATCATGAGCAGACCAGGGTGTGTGTGTGTGTGTGTGTGTGTGTGTGTGTGTGTGTGTGTGTGTGTGTGTGTGTGTGTGTGTGTGTGTGTGTGTGTGTGTGTGTGTGTGTGTGAGTGTGTGTTTGTCCCATTGTTATACATGGGCAGAGAAACAACAAAGACGGAGCTATGAAGTTCAAATGGTTTGGTTTGGTCTGGTCATCTCGGATCTATTTAGGATCACTTAAGCAAATAAATGTGATCCTTCAGATCTCAATCTGCTCTGAATAAAAAATAGGCTCACCTTTAAATAGGTATGTGTTGGTGTGCGTATCTGCGCCTGGATGTGGACCTGTGTTTACGTAAGAATCTGTATCCACGTGTGTGTGTGTGTGTGTGTGTGTGTGTGTGTGTGTGTGTGTGTGTGTGTGTGTGTGTGTGTGTGTGGGACACTTGTGTCAACAAAATCTGATAATAACATCTATTCAGTAGCTACAAGTATTTGAGGTAGACAAGTTCAAACGAAGATTTACACAGTCAGCAAAGTTTTGTGTTTGGTTATCAAACATTAGAGCCCCCTGCTTATCCAATACAAACAATATGTTCATTTATACATCCATCCCACTTGGATTTAGAGTTAACTGACTTTGTTTCGTGGTTTGTTCTCTCTTTTGTATGCCTGTGCCTCTTCTTTCTTGCACACCATGGACTGGCCACAGCCTATTTTACAACTTTATTCAACCAAACTAAAACTGTGTCCATAAGCAGGATCTAACAGTGACAAAGTCGAGGCTGATGTCAAGTGTGTTTGTGCTAGCACAGCTGCCTTGCGGTCCTTAATACTATTTAAGTCCGGTCTCAGGAAGAGCCAATCATGTTGTTGGCCAAGTCTGTTTGGTGCTCCTGGGGTCAGTATAGCCCCAGGCCTGAGACACATAGGATATAGGCTGTGGATAAATAGGGAGGCTTTCACGATGCCTGGTGGTCTGCTAGTGATCTTTACCTCAGTCTGACCTGTGAAGCGGTGAATACACATTTAAAATGATGCCTAACAGCTAAACTGCTTATTCTGAGCATTTCTCTTTCAGAGGTAATGTGTCTATGGGTTTGTAGGCACACCAGCCTGTTTGGTCCCACTGCCAGCAAGCATGTTGTTGGGCAATGAGAGGAGTAAGAAGGAGGATATTCAGAAAAGACGCAAGGGGACATATTTTTTGGGGAAATGTTTTTTGGGGAAATAACCCACCTTTACAGCCTTAGGGTGGAGAGATATAATGTGTGGTGTAAAAGTATAGGTGAGAAAGAAAAGGTGTGAGAAACAAGTACTGTAGGGTAAAACAGAAAATAGGGGTACCTGATGAGCGGGAGGCCAGAAACAGACACATTTAGAGGAAAAACTGTTATAATTCCTGAGTTATCTTTGAACTTTAAAAAGCCCCTGGAGCACCAAACATGTACATTGTCACTCTGACTAAAACCACAGACACTTCTTGTGGGGCCTTCTTGAACCTTTAACAACCTTTTTGAGTGCTCTGTGCATTACTATGGAAAGGCGCCTCCAGTGAACCGTAAAGGAAGATACTGTGGATCATAAATAAGCATCGTAGAAAGTGACAGAGATTTGGCTCTGTGCACAGATAGAGAGTAAATAATCCTAGTTAGTTTTGACAAAGCATCTCATATGTGTGTGATATTTACAGCTGAAACACACTGTACATATTAAATAAGCGCTGATAGACTTATCTACAGTAACTTCACTAAGGCTTAACTTATAGTCTTGCTGTTGAATAATGGAACCGGTTATGATGCTGTCGCTAAGCAAATGCTCTTTGTTATGATATCAATGGATGTGTACTTATTTGTCTTTACTTGTATTCTATTACTAATGTGCTTTTTATTCTGTATATTGAATATCTTTATAAATGCATGCCGTTTTTACCTGCTATGCCACTTTTTGCTGTAACAATGTAAATGTCCCCACTGTGGGACTAATACAAATAATTCTGATTCACAATTCTGATTCTGTTATAGAGTTGGACTGGGACTGTAACGTATGTGTTACTGTTTGTGAAAGGATGCAATGTGGAATATTGATGTGTTGGCATACTGTAGTTAGGAATAACTTTTCATCTCTGGTTTATTTCAATAAAATTATCGAAATTAGGAAGAATAAAAGTTGAGAGATGATGTGAAAAAGAGATTTTGTGAATTGTGTGCAGACTTCGAAAAACCGTGTAACATATGCAGTATGAAATGTTGGCATGTGTACGTGTGTGTGTGTGTGTGTGTGTGTGTAGGGGGCACTAGCCAGCGTCCAACCACAAGAGTGTGTGTGTGTGTGTGTGTGTGTGTGTGTGTGTGTGTGTGTGTGGTAAGTTGGTCCATTTTGTCTGGGTGGTGCTGGGAATACTATCGGCTTAAGGCTTAAAGAATTCAGGCCTCCCAAGCAAGGTCATGTGCTGATGTTTAGTAGGAGCTTTCTCAGGTCACAGACTATGACTTTCAACCATCACTCACATTACCACACATCTTTGAGTAGTTGTGTTTCCCTGGCATACCCCACATCTCCCCCTGGTTGCTTTAATGATAGGTGACAGCATTCTCAGTCCACTTACCTAGTTGAAGGTAGGTATTTGAAACAAAGACTTGGATTTTAAATTTTAAAAAGTCAAATTCCTGAATGTGCATTTAAGTGATGAGACAATATGTTTTTGTACTAAAAAAAAGGATTGATTCTTATGAGTACATAAACAAAAAACATGACTATTTTTTAGGCAGTGCACTCAAATGTTAAAGGACAGGTTCACATTTATTTAGGTGTGTCAAAACTTACAAGTTCGCCTTATGAGGCCTTACAATACGAAACCCTCTGATCCTAGACCCTTGTAGCGGATAGGGGGAAAAAAAGGAGGTTATGATATGTGAACATTTATTTAAGAGCCAGTATAAAAAGAAGTACTTATTTCAATAAGAACAAATCTGCTTCAAAGTTCAAAGGGGGAACTCACTATGCTTTTTAAACAGACTTCAAAACTGTAAACCTTTTCTTTAAGAATCTGCACTTTGAGTAGGATGCGAACGCCATGATGTTTTATACATAAGCCAGCCCGATACTAAATGTGCCCAGCAGTGGTAAAGCAAACTGACCTCTCTCCCTGAGGTGCCCATGCCTCGCTATACGATACCTGCAGCTTAGCTTAGCACCATCTCTGCTGCACAATATATGGTAAACACCCTAGTTATGAGCTCTGCAATAAAATAAACCATCTCTTTCCCTCCGTCCTTTCAACTCGGCTTCTTCTGTCTTCCTTTTAGGTCTCTATAATGGGCCATTTAACATCGCACAGCTTACCACAATAAAAAAGTATCAGCCCCTGTAACTGCCAGTACACATGTGTACAGTGTTTAAGTTACGTGAGTAGTGTTTTACAGGCATAATTGCATTGTGTCTCTCCCCACCTGGGCTCCAACACATGTTCAACAGCTCAGACGGACACACCCAACCGAAAACACTAATATCAGAGCACAGAGAAAAAGAGGGAGAGGGGGCCACAGACTTAGTGTTTCCTTTGTCTCATCTGTTATAGAGATATACAGATTTTTGTCTCGTAGAAGTATGCATACACTGATAAAGGAGAATAAGCTACATGTTGTCCTGTTTAATTCTATACCTACCTCTACACATCTGTTGTTTGGTAACATGATGGGTAACCTTGGCTTTGACTGCAGGGCTCAGTGGATTTTTGACTCCAGCTACCACTCAATGCAAAGGCTTGAGCAGTAAATATTACAGAAAATCCCCTCCAACTTAAGATTTATGTACACTTACAAGTGCATACACATGTAAGGAGGCAGCAAATGACAAAGACAGAGCAAGGCTGGGAGAATAAGAGAGGGAGAGAGAGAGACAGACACAAGCATTTAAAAAAAATGAGTGTAATAACAGTGGTTAAGACCTGCTCTTTCATTGAGTAAATCTGGCCGGGGCTATTTCACACCATAGGAATCTCCTGTCGACCAGATCAAAGACTCGCCCAGAGACAGGGCTTGTACAGAGCACAAGGAACAGGTGACAGCTCCGACACACACAGAGGCATTTACACATGCACACACAAACCCTCCTCCAGTAACACTAATCACACACACACATATACACATATTTGAATGAACACACAGTGAGATCAGAAAAGCAAAGGGTGACAGCTCCTTTTGTGTCTAGATGAGCCTGTGGGGAAGTCTTTCTGAGGAACTACAAGAAAACCATACATCTATCATCTGACTTTGGAAAACCACTTAAAGAGAGTCAATACAGGCTACACACACTAAGTATGCAGTGGGTATGACAAAGTACATTCAGGCTTTACAAGTATGAGCGTGACATGTACCATATGAGTATAACATTGATGGTACTAACACATGTTTGTGGACATCTAGAAACGCTACGGATTGGTATAGGAAGCATGTGGGACTCGAATGCAGCTATGATGGATAGATCTAATATAGAGTATAGGCCATATCCAGAGGGGGTGAACATAAGGCTATGTCATCACTGGCCCATCTCTCTCCATACCTTCCATCACTTTTCACTCCATCCTATAAACAGCAGGATTGGGGATACTGTAACTCCCACTCAAAAGGACACACACACACACACACACACACACACACACACACACACACACACACACACACACACACACACACACACACACACACACACACACACACACACACACACAAGGACACATGCACTTGCAGGAGACACAAGGGGATTCAGGCATATGCGCTCACAGACCCACTCATTTAATTGCAGTAGGGTCCAGGCATGCACAAAAATGCATGCATGCATTTACACAATAAAGTTTTTACAAAGAGAAATTAATCCCGGGTGGTCTCAGATGCAGCAATGTTTCCACTTGAGAAAGCTCTGGTTTAGAAATCATGCAATCCACACACACACACACAAATACATACATACACACAATTGATGTACATGAGTACAATATAGCAGAGAGATATAATACATGACTGCAGGGCTTCTGGTATTCACCAAACTTTACACAAACCAACCTCTTACTGCTATTTGGTCTCAGCCAGTATCAAGCGAAGATGCTGTATGTTTAACATGGGAAGGTCCCACCTTAAACATCGCAGTTATGGCCAATAGCTTTGGCTGTTTTCATAGAATATGAGAAGATTACACAGCACTATGACGGACCAATTACGTCCTTCACTAAAACACACCTCTGTACCAACAACTCTCTAATGATGATGGCTTAAACGTTTTCACCAATAGAGCTCTTTCAGCTGCCTCGGCAGTCACACACAAACATACACTGCTGGTATAGTTAAATACACACACATTCGTAGGTACACACATGCATACACAGCCACATATGCTGACTGAGTCAAATTGAATCCTTGTGTTAAGTGTAGAGCATCCCTCCATGCCACAAAGGGATGTCTGTTTTTGGGTGTTTTTAGTGTGTGTGTTCTTGTATGTCATCCCTACGGGCCAGCTTCTGCAATCATGTCAAGGATTGCTAAGTATTGAAACTGGGGAAGAAAAAGAGAGAGAATAAGACGGAATAGAAGTGCCAGCCTTCCTCTCACATCTTCTCAACATCCTTTCTCCATCCCCCACTCCACTCAAACCTGTGTCACCTCTGACCCAGGTCCAATTCACTACTGTCATTATGCAATTAACACCAATTAAGTCATTTGCCTGTAAGAATGTGTGTGTGTGTTTGTGTGTGTGTGTGTGTGTGTGTGTGTGTGTGTGTGTGTGTGTATGTGTGTCTCTGTGTGCATCCATATGTATGTATGCGCAATGCATGCTTGTGTGTGCGTTGTGGATGTGTACGCGCACATGATAGGGCAATTACAGCCGCACAAGGGAGCCTTTTGGAAGCGGAGAGCACTGCAATCAACCAATCAGCCTTCAGATGGCTTTGACATGAAAAGAGAGCGTGGCCTCTGCTAACCCTGGAGGTCAGCTCCAATTTACTCTATTTACCCACTCAGGAATGACTCTCTGTGTGTGAAGAAGGAGACACATAGAGGGAGGGAGGAGGAATGATGAATAGGTATGGAAATGTCTAAGTTAGTGAGTGGGAGCGAAATCGAAAAGGGGAGAAAAGAGGGAGGGAGAAGAAGGATGAGAAGCCTTGGGGTTGTAGGGCAGGTGAATTGTAGCGGGTGGGGGGCTCGTTGATGTGGGTGGGGGGCATTGAGAAGGGGAAGTGGGGATAGGCCTTCAGGTTGTGTTTGCAAAGCTAAAAGACCAGCAGTTGGAGTCCATTTGCTAACAATTTCCCCTTGGAGAGTGGCTTCATATGCACACACACACACACACACACACACACGCACGCGCACGCACACGCACACGCACACGCACACACACACACACACACACACACACACACACACACACTCCACATTCTAAAGAGCACATATAAGGAATGACAACTTTACACTTGGCTGCACATTTTAAACAGTGAGAGGCTTCATCATGATAATAGGACTGTTTCGGCTAAACAAAAAGTAAAGAATTACTAATACAACAGCAAGAGTTTATTAGATCACACCAGTTTCTGTCAGTTGTTTGGATCCACACTGTTTATAAAACCATCATTTTAACATGTTATGCATGTTTTATCCCCTTTTCCAGAAATTCTTGACATTACTGCTAACCATTTTCATAAGCTTAGCCTACATTTTAGATTGATTGTATGTTGCTTTTAGGGTGAGCTCTGTGAAGTGAATTTATTTTGTTGATACTCAAGATGCAATTTAACAAGTAATCTATCTGTGAACATTATTTGTCTTCTTTTTTATAAGGATTTTCACAATCATTGTAATTTGGCACATTTGTCAATTTGATTCAGGGACATTTTAAAAATTTAACTTTAAAGCATTCAAGAGCACTGCAACAACAGTCTGCTGAATTATGCTGTTTGGAATCAAGAAGACAACTAATGAGCACACAAATAGCTGTGAAAGGGGTTTCAAATGTGCCTGTTTATCTTAATCTAAATAATGGTCGCTTGGCAACCAACACTTACATCTCAGAGGGTTGCTTTAAGTTCAAATGAATGGAAAACAATGCAGGCGGCCAGGAGATAAGCCCATTGTATCCTGTTATTAGCAAACTGGTATTTATTATCAGCAAAATGAAGTAGTTTCCAGGATAAAACATGCAAAACCAAGTGTGTGATCTTTAGTAACAGCTGGATCTCAATGGAAATGTATAAACTAAGAACATTTGTTTCCTTGATTATAATTGTAACCTGTATTGATTTAAAACTTGACAAAGTAACTGTTTGTGTAGTTCTCCTACAGAACTAAGCAACCCTCTCTATCAATAACCCAGCTGTGAGGTCTGGTGCCAGGGCTGGACTGCAGAGCAGTGAATAAGATACAACAGGACCAGTCAGCCCTCATCACACCAACCAGCCTCCTGGCTACAGAACAAGGGGAGGCATAACAACCAGAAACAGACAAAGAAACTTAAAAAAAAAATAGGGGAAGTAAACACAGATGCTCAGTATTCCCAGTGCTCCTGGTCAATAATATCACATATCTAACGAGAGCGGCACAGGTCATTCTATATCTATTGTGCGTATGTATGTGTGTGTAGAGCAAGACTGCCCAGCTCAAGGGATCTTAGATGGGGACTGTAATCAAGACCACATGACTCTGCCACAGGAAGTTCTCCAGCGAAGGACAGGAAGCAGGAACACAGGGACCACATCATTAGTCTCGCTAGTCCCAAACCCCACAGCCAATAGAAGCCTTGGACATGAACCGCCAGGAATGGGTGTGGTTGTTGGTGTGTCTTTGAGTGAGCACATGTCCTATATATTTGTATTCTTGTGTGTGAGGCCTGCAGGCTGGTATTAATGACTTATTTGTGTACTGAGTGTGTATGCTTGGTAAGGTTGGAGCAGAACTTTGGGCCAACCAGAACACACACACACACACACACACACACACACACACACACACACACACACACACACACACACACACACACACACACACAGAGAGAGAACCCCGGACAGTGGGAACAAATGAGAAACAAATTATGTCATTGTATGGTATATACCTTGTCTGCCTTTATCTGTCTCTTATGGGGGAGCAGAATGGTCCACCCTAATATCCTACGCCACACATACGCACACGCCCCTCCAAAAACCCCATCAACAGCCCTCCTACCACATTCTCACCGCCCCTGCCTTCTCTGATCTGCAACCCATCAAGAGTAAAGAGGCTAATTTCTCTCGATGGCTTACAGGTGGCCAGTGCAAGGTGAACCACATCCACTCTGTTGGCCGAAACACACACACACACACACACACACACACACACACACACACACACACACACACACACACACACACACACACACACACACACACTTGAAAAAAAAGGCATGCCTCTAAAACCAACCCTTTTATAAAACCAATGCCAAACATCAAAGAGAGAAACACACCTTAACACACCTCAAAGGCACCAGAGACACAAAGTTATATGTGTGTGTGTGCCAACATGCACACACAGACACCCACACACACATTAAAACTCCAAACTCAAACATATGCACACTCGTAAACCTTAAAGCATGAAGGATTTCCAACAAATGGTTTGAGGGTCAACCCCAGGCCTGCGACTATCTCATGTTTCCAAACGCTTTCCAGCACCTTCATAAAAAAATCTTGTAACAGTTAAATGTTCATGTTCAAGTTCCTCAAAGACATTTGTGCTATTGCAAAAAGTTCAAAATCAATTTGAAAATTATACTTTGAATCTTATCTTTCAAAGTTTCTCTCTGGAAAAATAAATTCCTCATCTGACAGCAATAATTTACTGAGCGTGAGGGGACTGTTACAAATGACAGCAATATTACATGAAATGAGGTTCGCTCCAGCTCTGGGCTTTGTGTAATTCAGTTCCCACAATTTGCCCATTGGCTCTAAAATGTCATCCTTCTGTCAGCTTTGCACTTGTCACCTAGTATCAGTGTGCTGCATCAGACAGAGTGTATCATGACACAAAGAAATTCATTAACAAACACACAGTTAGACACAATCCTTCATGTATCTGAGCTTAAACATGTTTTGTGAGCAGAACCAGTTTCAGTTGAGAAAGGAGAGCCTCTGAGCTCAAAAGACAGGTGAACCAGTTTTGTTAAATATGCTGTATATTTTCATTCAGTGGATTCTTGATTATACATCTGTCAATTGCAGTCATCTTATGAAGGTTAAGAAGCAGCCCAGTGCCAAATACAAGACTAGGCTAAGACATTTTGAGCTCAAATGTACATTAGTTCCAACCAGCAGGGGTGTGTGTGTGTGTGTGTGTGTGTGTGTGTGTGTGTGTGTGTGTGTGTGTGTGTGTGTGTGTGTGTGTGTGTGTGTGTGTCTGCACATGTATATTGGATTGCAACTCTTTGAAGCCATGCCCTTGCCTTCATTAAACACAGTCCTAGAGCCTGGAACAGCTTTCTGGAAATGTGCGGATAGCTTACACAGACACACATGAGCAAAAGCACGCATACACTGCAGTGCCAGTAAAAATGACCAGCTCTCTTTGAAGCCTGTGTCACTGTGCAAAGTGATAAGATGAAAGCTGATCATCCCTCTCAAAGAATCTTGCAAAGCCTCAAGAGAACACTGTGCCGACAAGCCAGCACCTAGGTCAGAAGGGCCCAACGGGTGCCAAGCTAACTGCTACATGCCGCGCTTATCAGCTGCTATCTGATTGGACAGCGATTGTGAGCTGCCACTTGGCAATCACAGATTAAAAATGGACAAGCTCTTCTGACAAAAAAAGGTTATTTGAAGTCCTTCGGCGCACATGGATTCCAGACCAAACCTTCAGATGGGTGAGATTGAAAGAATGCAAAGTTGTTTTCAGAAATATAAAGTATAATTGTTTCTCCTGCTACTTCATGTCATAAACTTGGCTACCAGTCCTCAAAATCAAAGACGTTTTAAATGACCTTCAGTATAATTACAAGCAGCCATCTGAAAATAAATTAAAAGTGCATGATTTTTGAGGGCTCAAACTGGACCGGACCTGATCCAACATGGTCTGTTGATTGGTGACACCATAATTTTAGGACAATATGTCCAACAATCGTAATGTGGAAGTGCAGTTCTGGCTCAAAAATACTACATGAACTTGGTCTATACTCTTTTTACAAACAATATAAACAAACAAACAAGTACATAAATGAGAAATATGAAATATAGGGGACTAAAGACATAGAGACAGAGACATAGGAGAATACAAAAAAAACAAAGGAGAAAAGAAACAGTGAAAGTAAGGAGGGGTAATCCCTGTTCCTTCCCTGTGAAGGTGTGCGGGAAATGATGGAATGGCCTGCTCACACGCATTTAAACAGGGGCTTACCCCAGCGCTTTGATACACCTCTCTATAATTGCCTGTATACATTTCTGAGTATGTTTAGAATGTGTGTGTGTGTGTGTGTGTGTGTGTGTGTGTGTGTGTGTGTGTGTGTGTGTGTGTGTGTGTGTGTGTGTGTGTGTGTGTGTGTGTGTGTGTGTGTGTGTGTCTGTGTGTGTAATGGTAGGATGAGGCATGTAAGGCTGAGTAAGCTGACATAACAGCTGACATCACTGATAAAAATGTTGGCCCGTGAACCCAGTGTGTGTGATGCTGCACTCACCAGTTGGCAGAAACAACTTAGACCTGGAAACCCCTGATAATAATTAGCCCCTGTTGACCTGTGGTTATTGAGGGGATATATGCTCTTAAAAGCTGGTGTATGTATCTATTGTAAATGTGTGACCCTTCAAACCCTTCCTTCAAGATCAATGAGCCAGATCACTATACATCTGCTGTTTGAACTTTATTCGCGCACAGAGGCATATTTTGCTAAGCCTTTTTAACAGCCAATGTGTTTTTTGAATTGCCATTTTGAAGGAGCAAAGAAGAAGGTATAAATAGTTGAGGTATCAAAGGGAGAGAAACAAGAATAGGGCAAGAATAAAGAAAATACCTATTAATTTGTGTTTGTGGATGGCTTGCTTTAAATTCAAAGGGATGGGCTTGTCTTTATGTGCAAATGTGTAAAAGGTAAAGGAGAATTTCCTTTGATCTGTACACACACACACACACACACACACACACACACACACACACACACACACACACACACACACACACACACACACACACACACACACACACACACACACACACACGCATGTACACAAACATACACACAAACAAATTATGGTTAAGCCTAGTTATTACCTAAGCACACAGAGTGAGTCTGAATGGAATGCCTGCTGTGAGACACACCAGTTCAAGACACAAAGCATTGTGTTACAACAGGGAAACAGACACACACACACTTTCGCAACGCACACAGGCAGACGCACACGCACACACACACACAAACACACACACTGTGTGAGAGAAATAACTATGTGTATATGTAATTAGAAGGCAAAAACAAAGCAAACACATGTTTCGGGTCTTGTTCTCTGGCCTGCACCTCAGCTTGTTGGCACAGCAGTGCAGGAGGTTCTGCGAAGCTATTTTTTTTGGTGCTGCTAAACACATGGTGTCTTGCAGGAGTTTGATGCTGGCCATGGTTGAACGCACACATGCGGTGTGTGAAGGTGTCAGTGTAGTTGGCTTGTAAATATCATTATCATGAAAAAAAAGAAGTATACTCTCACATATTATAAATTCTTTGGATTGTATTCCCAGAAAGATTGTATTTTTAATTTTGAGTAAACACAAATATATGCATACATGTATGCAGGAACACACACTCACACAGGTTGATTTCGTGCTTGATAAAGCATGTTTAACCACAAAGAGGTTATGTTAGTTTAAACATTTTAGGGCCTGTTCATAAATTCTTCATATGAAATGTATTTTCACTGTTTTTTCAATAAAAACATTAAATTAGGAGATTGGCATTAATGATTTCTAGTCACCAATCCTTTATTATCCCACATAGGTGGTGACGTGGCATTACAATTTTTCTTTGATCAAAGCTAAATTTAAAATAAAAGGACTATTGTTTAAATCCTATTCATTTAAATCGTGTGATTTAACCAAAATGAACTATGACTATATCAAAGTAAATAGAAGGTTTTTTTTTCCGGATGACTTCGTGATCCGTTGCGACCATAATTATCAACCACAAAAACAACCTTCTAATAAATCTCAACAATAAAAATGACCTCAACACCTCTCTGACTCACCCGTTATTGAGTATCTGTTGAATAATTACTCTGCACAGCGATCACACACAGGGAGAGATAAAAGCAGAGGGAGAGAAGAAAAGAGGGAGGAGGCAGGGAGAAAGAATGTGACTGAGACAGAGGAAGGCTGAGAAATTAAATTGAGACACAGAAGAGAAAGAAAGATTGCGTCCGCTCTGGTATGCCATCTTTACGATCTGTCTGTGAGAGAGCTTGTGAAATTGAACTCAGGTGTAGTGTGATGCCGAAAAAGCCATTTCCCCATTAGGGCTATGGAATCTCACATAAACAAATTACACAAATACTTTCTCTATAAAGGAGAGGGTGAGTTTTCTCTAACTGTGCAGTGAAACCTAAGCGGGGTCTTGTTTATGTGTGTGACAGAGTGTTTACATTGTCCTCCGCTCCCATCCCTTCAGATGGGGAGAACGCCAGGCCTCCGACAGCTTTACTCCTGTCACACTACCTGTCTGTCTTTGAGATTTCTGTTATGGAGAACATGTGCTAGGTGTATGTGAGGGGGAAATGCCAACCAGTGCTCTGTCCTCAATACAACCAGCTTAACCACTCAAGGGTGATGTGTTCAAGAATAGAAGTCAAAGTAGAAAGCCAAGAAAAAGCCAAGAAAAAGTGAAGGAACCAATGAATAATAGCCATGGCTTTACACTTCTAACTTGCCTGTGTGATTTTAGCTACTCTATGTAAAACACTCATCACCAGAATAGAAAAACCTTTGTTTGGCTTTTTTCTTACTTTTAATTTATCCAGAAAAATGTGCCATCAACACCTTACCTTATCTTTCTAGCTGTATTGTTCCACCTGGTAGCTGACTAAAGCCGCAGTCACACCAAATGCTCTCACTAAACACATCCACTTCCTTTGGACTGTTTATTTCTGTGTCTTAGTTTCTCTTATGGACATTGCCTTGTGTTTTATTGTGCTGCTGAAAGCAAACATTTCCCAAGTTGGGATCAATAAAGTATACCTATCTATCTATCTATCTATCTATCTATCTATCTATCTATCTATCTATATATGGATTGATAACGTATCATCAACATCTAGGCAATTTTGAAAAGAGGGTACTTTCATTCAGAAGTTACATTTTACATTAGATTACATGTCACTTGTTAGACGCTTTTATCCAAAGTGACTTACATACATTCAATACTATGGGCAGTCCGCACAGGATCAATTTGAGGTGAAGTTTCTTGCCCAGGGACACAACAACATGCTGACTGTAGTGGGGTTGGAACCAGTGCTCCGCTGATCCGAAGATCAACTTCCACAGTCATTCTGAACTTGTGGATATCTAATGTTAGCTGGCTAGCCTAAGCTTGCAACCCTGCCCACACTGTTTCCTGTCCCGCCCGCTGTTTGCCACAGCAAGCAAATAAATGTCAACCTTGCCACTTCTGGTCTGACCGCCGCATAATACAACCGCAGATTTCGTATGTTGGCCACTGAGCAGTAACACTAGAGCTCAAGCAGAGCCCATTAATCCAGCCAAGTCTTCCCAAAGAGACTGAGGATTCAATATCGCAACCTTAAAATCTTAAGAACCTTTCTCTAAACGTTTTCTCAGATCATTAGTTCATGGAAACGACTTCAAATTGTTAATGTGCAAATCAAGCCAAACATCAAGTATCAAATGCTTACAACGGTCAGCTTCAAACCTCAAGGACCTGATCTGATTCATAATCCTGACACCTAGAATGAGTGTGGAGTAAACTGCGATGCTGTTCTGAGATCAGTACGAGGAGGACCACCCAGCAGTGGAGCTAATCCCATAGCTGCAGGGTTGAAGCCTTGCTGCGTACACACTCTGACAGGCTAGGCAACTCCTGGATAGGATATTAGAGTGGAGCGAAAGGACAATGGCATCTATTGATGACTGGTGTTTTATGCTGCCATGCTCTACTCTGCTTTTGGTGAGAAAGAATAATCAAGTAAGCCTCTCTTGCTCAGTTACCTCTCTCTTCAGAACTCTGCCAGCTAGTGTACAGTTCAGGATAGTTTAAATTACAGATAGGCAGAGTTTTTAAAAAACAGGTTGGTTGTCACAGGATGGTGAATGTGGTTACTCTGAGAATTGACACATCCCATGTAAATATAGGGTGATTTCGATGAAATAATGTGATCAAAATTATAGTCTAGAAATTAGGGAATTCTTCTAATTCAAACATCAACTATTAAATGTAAAGACTCAGACAAACAAGTTTAAAGCATGAGTGAAAGCCACAAGATCCATCGATGAAAAGATACAGCAAACAACATTTTTTTTGGAACTGTATACTAAATGTGTCCATATCACTAAACTATCAAGTAAAGCGGGCATCAACTGTGGGTTTTTGTGTGCTGCACTGATTCTGATAGTAGAGAGGGCTGGTATATAGAAAACAGTTGCAAATCCTACAACTCTAAAGTGAAATTACATTACATTACATTTCATCTAGCTGACGCTTTTATCCAAAGCGACTGTCAATTACCAATTACAGGGACATTCTCCCTGGAGTAACTAAGGGCACACTAGTGGTGGTGTTCCTGGCGGGATTTGAACTCACAACCTTCCGATCTTCAGCACACCTCACTATCCATTAGACCACTACTATCCCTAATTACTTGTCTTTATTATTGTGACATTCGAGGTTTATGAAAAGATTGGAGAAAGAGAAGAAGTTGCACAGATTTTACAACTTTAAAAAAGAAAAAACAAGAGGCAGTGGAGTTTGTTTGATCCCCACAGAAATGCTTCACTAGTGGAATTGGTCTTTTCCCATGCAAATACACAATACCAATGCCATTTCAACAATCTGTACCACAAAAAAGAAAAACATAATAAATAATTCTGTACTTGGAAACAAGCTGTTCTACAAGAAATATACTACTTCCTTTAGGGCAGTTTTCAGATACGTCAAAATACAACTGTAGTCAGGGAATGTAAATTACAAGCTTGAAGCAACACATCCAAAGATATACAGCCTCGTGAGTTACTCTACAAATCAACACAACTTTATTTTGATAAAGCATATTGTAATTGACCACTTACTTAGCACCTAAGGATACTGTGGGCAACCATCTCCACTTTGAGCATCGCTGGCTTGGCAGAAACACAAAGAAGTTCCACTGCTGGTTCTGCTTTAGCTCGTCAAATAGACTTACATCAAACACACAGCCAGCAGCACTCTACAAGATATAGAGATGGAGAGAAAGAAGAAAAGAAACAAAAAGAAACAGAGAGGGAGTGACAGAAATGCACTGATTCAAAGCAAGCCCCAAAGTGGAAGCCCCGGGATAAACAACCAATCAGAAAAGTATCGCTGTCTAGCCCAATCAGAACACATTCCAATGAGAATCCTCTCCAGACCCAACCAACTAACCCTGGAGGTATGCACACAAAAAATAAGACACATACTGTACACACAATGTGACCTAGATTCACAGCAGCATCCTAAATAATGTCCTGACCATGTCTGGATGACAAAAACCCAGAGAGTCTGTGTTCAATCTACCACCAGCCTCAATCACCTCTCTTTAGTAACTGCTATTCTCCATTGTGGCCATACTAGTGCAGACACTGCTGTTTTTATGTGAGTTTGTAGTGCGTGTCTGTATGTCTGCATGCATGAGGTCCACCTTTGTTTTGTGTGTGTGTGTGTGTGTGTGTGTGTGTGTGTGTGTGTGTGTGTGTGTGTGTGTGTGTGTGTGTGTGTGTGTGTGTGTGTGTGTGTGTGTGTGTGTGTGTGTGTGGTGTGTGTGTGTGTGCGTGTGTGCGTGTGTGTGTTTTGGGGGGGATCTATAATTCCATTGTAGACAGATGGGATTGGTGTCTGGGCTCATTCCTGGCAAGGATACCCTTGATTCGTAGAGAGGGGCGAGGACGGCAGTTGAGGGATGCCGGACAAAAGGATGTGTGTGTGTGTGTGTGTGTGCGTGCGTGCGTGCGTGCGTGCGTGCGTGCGGCAGGACTGTGTGTCTTGCTGTATTTGTTGAATAAATGGACTTCCTAAGGACTGAAATAACGAGAGTATAACAGGCTGAGCAACAATGGTGCAGGGATTTGTGTGTGATTGTGAGTGTGTCCACAAACAAACAAATCTGTGCTTGCGTGCTTACAGTGTGTGTGCTTGCAGTTGTGTCTCTGCCAGTGTGTGTACAGGGTTGCATGAGAGTGTGTGGTTGTATAGATCCCCACTTGGCAGCGGCAGTGTAAGCTGAGGAGGGTCTTACATGGGCTTTAATCCTGTGCTGAATGTCATCGTACAAGTATGGCTTTTCCACGGGCCTAGATAAGACCGAAAGAAAGAGAGAGAGTTCTACTGCATATGTATCAGTTGTATGCACTTGCGCATGTGAGTTTAAGTGCATACATGTAGGGGAAATACAGCCTTGTGAAGTAGCTTGACCCATTGGTTCGATGACAAGGATTATATCACTGACATACAGTAAGCTGTGAGGGACAGACCGAGCAGCTACAGCACTAATCTGCTTCTCTAGTGATCTAGTGACAGAGAGAGAGGCCACTCTGGCATCAAATTCTAAGGTTTCAGTGGAAAACACAACCTGGCTGAAAACTACACAGCCCAACAAGCTGAGCAGTGTTGGACTATCTTTTGTTCAGGCCAGGGGTTTAAACACTTTTTTTTAGCGTGGGGCCCTAATGAGAAGTTTATTCTGTAGCCCCAAGACTCAGGGGCTTTAAAACATTTTACTACCCATGTCATATGGGTACCCTGCAGCAATAGGCCTGTGACCCATATTGGGATTTGAAACCTAAGTTCAATAAACATTTTGAAGTTTTGAAAAGGTCACTGATATAGAATGTCAGTGACTCTTTTGAGGAGTAAGCTATGATAACTCAATACACTGCAAGACATCCATTATTGAGGAAAGTGTTGTTGTTACGATAAATGGCAACACAGCACATCTCGCTTTTTACAAGCTTCCCTGACGTGGTCGACCTTTGGGAAAGTGTCAGGCTAGCGTGAGAAATAAACTGCAGCCTACTGTTATACGAGGCTTAATTAGTGGTCAGCCCTTAATGTTGAGTGGCAGTCTAAAGGTTGTTGATGTTATTACAGTAGCTCCCCGATAGCACGGGCTATGAAGCCTCTCCGCTGACTCTGCACCGGGATGACTTTCAGCGGGAGGAAACAGGTAAATTCCTGTTAGTTTTCCTCTTCAATCCTACAAGGAGTGTCCGATAGCAGCTCTGGCATTGATAGAATAGGGAAAGAAAATATGGGAATTCTTTCTGCTATTACTTATTAAAATATATTTAATGTTATTTCTTCGCCACAGTGTTTCCGTAAGCGTCAATCTTGATTATAAGTGTTTGCTTTCTATTAGTCTATTTAACTGTATGCATGTCTGTGCGTGCGTGTGTGTGTGTGTGTGTGTGTGTGTGTGTGTGTGTGTGTGTGTGTGTGTGTGTGTGTGTGTGTGTGTGTGTGTGTGTGTGTGTGTGTGTGTGTGTGTGTGTGTGTGTGTTAGTGCGTGCAGTGGTACTTAAGATGAGACATTACAAGTGCTGCATGTTGACATTCTTTCAGTCAAAGTTACAATATCAGAAGTGATCAAGTATCACATGGTAAATTCAGCAGGTGACAGACTTCTAGCTTGTATCTCTATCTCTGACTTAACTTCCACCTTATTATCTTCCTCTGCCTCGGAGCAGTGGACATGTCTAAGATTGGCAGCCTAGGGGAGGGTCTTTTTGTTGAAAACACACTTCTTACACACAGGACCTGAGGCAGTGTGGTGTTTTTGTGTGTCAGTGTGAAGTGTGCATAGAGAGAGAGGGAGCGAGAGAAAGAGGAGAGCACAGGAAGTCTGAAGAAAATAACAGCTTTAAAGTCCAAAGGTTGTGATTCTGTCTCCAAAATCCCTCTACCTCTCTCCATCAGTCACTTTCTCTTTGGGATGTAATCCACTTTGAACAGGGGATCTGACCTCCAGAGCATCCGAGTAAGAGTTCTCTTATGCAAAATGATTTTTATCTCGAGCTTTCAAACAAGCACACACACACATGCACGCAATTGCTTGCCGGTGCCTCCCAGGTGCAAGTTTCTCCCGAGGGAAGGGCTTTTGTGTGCTGCCATCTCCATAAGCTCACAAAACACCCTTATAATCCTTCCAATCTCTCTTTCTTTTTTCTCCTTCCAGAGCTTTCTCTTCCACACACAGTTCTCTCTTGAAACTGGTAGCACAGTAAGAACTTGCTAAAGACATTAAATAAATGTTTCTATTTAGACCTCACCGTCCACCACCATGTTAGAATCAGCTTTTCTTCTTTTGTATTGAAATCATTTTTGTTCTCTGTCAGTCAGCCACAAACATATCTGCATGTATCTTGTGGCAATGGCATTTTAAGAAGCGATGGAGATAATTGGAGGTAAAGAGAGGGGGAAATAGCGACAGCTTGAGGTGCACTGATTTATGACTGTGGGCTGCTGCAGCCATTTCTTCTCAGAGAGCAAACCAGAGAGGGGTTTACAGACACAGACTGAATCACACCTGGCGTGTTCAGACGTAGAGAGGAGGATGAACGGCCTCATTAAAAGCATTTCATCTTAAACATTTCCCATGTCTACAAACTTTAAATGTGCCAATTAATGACATTTAGAAAACAATAACACACCCAATCAGTGTATGTATATGCACAGCCAATCAGGATAAAGCTATTTTTAAGGGTTAATGTTCCTTACCGCATGTTCAAGATTATAAGTCTGAGCCAGTGAATTAAAAGAAAAAGCACTATAGCGTCATTTCAATTACATACCAGAGAGAGAAAAGTAAGTGCTTATTGTCTTCTGGCAAGCATGTTTGTGCACTTGAACTGAAAACCCCCAACAACATCGACTGGGAAAAACACTTAACTACATCATTGAAGCACAATGCTTTAATAAAGCAAGTGAGGTCAGAGCACTCAGTGCACAGTTTAAAAAGAAAGACCGGCCACACTGAGACTATTTGTTGGGCATCTCCACAAGACTGTATGAAATATAAATCTTCAAAAGGTCCATAGACACGCTTGAGTTATCTTTTACATTTATTGTTAAATGTTTACCTTTAATGTACCTAAAAGATAATACCCCACAAAATAAAACTGGAACTAAACTGCTAATAAAATGCAATCCTTAAAGAATATTAAAGAAAAACTCATTTTAAAAAGTGCAACTGAAGAACCCTTGGGTCAGTGGACAGCATGACCATTCATAATGTCTAGGCTCATGTCCCACTGTTGCTGCAAGTCGGACAAATCCCATGCTGGTCCCACTTGGTTGGCTTGGATGAGAGAATGGCTTACCACTTTTGAAAACAGTGCTAGAGGACAGTTCTCTGCATAACTGTTATCATCTCTCCAGCTGACAGCAGCCAGTACACACTGACTGACTGCCAAGCTGTTTATTGGTGCCTCCCTTAGTCTACTACTGTAGGTGGCCCAAACAGGAACGTTTAGATTCATTTTGATAAGATGACCACATCAAATAGCACCAGCACTGAATAGGTAGGATTCTCCTCGAGAACTCAAATGACAAAACCTTAACATCTTTCCCTGCAGATTCGCACGAGCAGTTGTGTGTGTGGCCAAGTCTTGGTATTTGTAATGAGTGTGTTGTGGGTGGGGAATGGGAGCGTACTCAGACAAACCGCCCTATGATCCACACATCAGGTGTCTAACTGTCCTCTCCTGACTAGAACTTCAAGAAAGCCACATAAAAAGCATGAATAAACTTGTCTGCCTCAAAACATTGGCAGCCCTTCTTTTCCTCATACATCCTTCCCCACCTCCTCCTCCTCCTCCTCCTCCTCCCACTCTGCTGGGTCTGAAGATGCTTCTCTGGGTCCTGTCTGTCTGCAGCTTCAGATACCGACATTGACAAAGCAACTCTATCACCGCTTTTCATACACCTACTTTAGGGTAATAGTTTGTGTGGCATTTTTAAACAGCACTACATCATTATCAAATTAATCATCATGCCGCAACATGAATACACTAAGCAAATATTCAATGTGATTAGGCTTCTGTCTCACGCCAAACACATTTCTTCCTTTCACAAACAGGGTTTTCCAACTAACTGCAAAAGGCAACATTCCTGCCCTTACTACAGGAACTGATAATGGGATTTTCTAAACATATAAAAGCTTCTGTACAAGTTACCTGCTCCCATTAGTCTTAGAGCTGTGTGCTATCAGATCCATGGGCCTAAATAAATAAAGACCTACAGTACAGTATAGCACGATGCACCTTCACAAGAAAAAGGGCCCTTTGGAAACTAATTCAGGTGTTGTTTTGGACACCTCTCAGGATGGACTGAAATAGATACAAGATACAGCAGACTTAGATGTTGTTGCTCAGGTGTGGCTGAGTTATTGACTTCTCTCCACTCATGTTCAATCTGGTGGAACAACCTTTGACCTCACAAACTGATGATGCTGACAGCTGGCTGAGGGATGGCCTCGGTCAGACGCCTCTACTGACCTGCCGGCTGCGGTTCATTGGTCACCAAAGGAATACTGCACAGCACGACTACACACATGTGTGAGGAGATGCATACCCAAACATTACCCGATGATAATGAACATGCAAGTATGTGTGTAGATGTGCACATGTTTTCACACGATCACACATACACAGAGAATATAAAAAAAAGACAAATAACTTGCTTGCATTCACTGCTGAATGTCTAGACAATCCAGAGTGAAACCAATGTATTTGTTTATCAACGCTTACTAGGTGTTGATTAAATGGGGCAGGTATTTCTTCAGGAGCCCTATTAAAATATGTGCCGTTAGCGTTCAGTATTTAAATAGTGGGATGATAGTTGTTTACACTTTCATCCTGGCAAGAAAAAGTGGCAGAGCTGGCTCAACTGTTTACGATTCTGCTGCAATACTTTTATTTCAGAGCCAACCTTGAATTAAATTTAATGGCATTTTGATTATTGTTAAAAGGAATGTGAACACGGTGACATTAACAGACAGGCGTGTCTAAACTGAAAACTGCTTTCATCGGAATAATAACATTGTAGACACTGAAAGGTTATCTCATTTCACAATCAATACTGACAACTTATTTTTCAATATCAATTCTATTCACTATTGATTATATTAATACATTATCTCCAGGCAAGTCTGAGATTTATTGCAAGAAGAAGTTACATTAAAATGACCATTGACTTTGGAACCCATAATTAAACCAGCTTTGAAGTACGTTTTGGTTGCAACGAGCCATTGGACATGATTAATCAGGATATAGCAAAAAAGAGACAAGCATAAACATGTCACTTCTACTAACTATTTGTATTTCGGAATCACAAATGAGTTTGAGAATCTGCAGGCTAATTTCAGTTTGCCAATGAATTTAGACTCCTTTTTCTAGACTTGCTTAAGCTGTGCATTCACAAGAGTGGGATACTTACTGGCATAAACAATGTAGATATACAAACACTGTATTCAGTGCAAACACAGCATGGACCAATGAAAGCCATCTTCTTGACTTGTTTTAACCTGAACAAGGCCTCTCTCCTTCCTGTTCCAACACACACTAACACACTCACACAAACACACACACACAAACACACAAGCATATTTCTGTCCCCACTTGGAAAGCCTCTCAGCTTCTTTTCGCTTCATTCAGTACAAATAACTTCACGGTGGGATAAAAGCATAATGTTTCCAGAAAACCTCTTCCCCCCACTTTGCTTCACTCTGTTGGCCCCATGTTCTCCTTCACTTTTTCCTCCAACCCCCTTTTCTTGTGCTCTCTGTCCAAAAAGACATTCTTATTTCATTAGTACGGGGGGGTCTGGGAGGCCAAGAGGGTAAACAAAACCTCTGTAATCAACAGCAGGACATACACAACCACAATGGGCCAATCAGAGCGCAGTGTCCTTTTAGTTGGAACTATGCATGACCAATACATATCCACACCCGGAACTCAAACTCAACATTGTGTGGCATTCAGAATGTAGCCTAGCACTGGGAGTCAAGGTTATCCATAAGACACACCAATCAAAGCATGCATGCCTGCAAAGACACTGATACACACACATACTCACAGATCCCCGGCTATATGTCTAGCGCTGCTGTCCTCTATGTTTGCTCATATTAAGGAGGGCTCACTCAGGGACAGGATATGGGGATTAGGTCTGGCCTTATTGCGCTGTAGCTACACACCGCTAAATGGCTCCCATCTGTTCTCCCATTGAGAATGGCTAATACACGTTAGCCGCGCTCGTATTGTAAACTGCCAGAATAACAGCAGTGGATAGATGAGCAGGACTGATATCGCTAGCCACAACACCATTTTGTGCTAAAGGCTAATGTGCCTGGCTTATTCTATTAGATCGGGATAAGAAGTACTAATACGCAGACACGTGCATACACACGCCATCACGATATCTGATTGAAGATACCGAAGCAGTAGGCGAGTCACGGGTCCAGCTCTAGGTTTACCTTGAAGGAGAATAATGTTAGAGCAGGGCAAGCTTAAATCTGGGGAGAGGTGGAAAGAACCGGAGTGATGGAAAAAGATGGAGGGATGGAAAGAGAGGGAGAAAGGGGGCAGTGTGGTCTGTTTCATTACGGTGAATCCTGACACTGCTGCATTCTCAGCACACATGGACTGGATTATAGGCAATGTGGGCTGCTCCGGCACAGTATAGCTCAGCAACGCTCTCTTGCACACACATACACACACAGACATTCAAATGCACACACAAACATCATAGCTAAACACACCAAAGCTTTACACTGCACATAAACCATTTGCTCACACACAAGCTATAGGACTCTTAATCCCAAAAGCAGCAGTAGGGCAAAGTGCACCACTACTAAGTCATTGAGGTTAGAGACAGAGTCTGCTTGTGATGGTCCACCTGTGGATTACTGGGGGAAAAGAATGAGATGCACTGGAAAGTATGAGTATACCATGCTGCCTGGTTTTCTCTAATTCCCACACAAATACATAAGCATCTCTTTTTCTCTGTCTCTCAGATGTACATTTATAAATCTCTCTTTTTTTCCCTCCTGTCTGTCTTTGTCTCACTCACACATGCATTTGCTCCAAGAAAACAATCACCCCCCTCTGAACAGACCTCTTTCCACACGCATACGTTCAAAGGCATCCTGAGTCTATGGGGGGCTTCGATATAAAAACCCCAAAACAGGAATTATCCTTTATGACTCTGCATTCTTCATTTTATGCTTTTTCAGCTTGCAGCCTTAAAAAAAAAAAGCTTCATGACTGCTCTGTGTTGTATTGTAATTAACTACCCCACACACTGGCACAAAACAGGGTGGGGTAGCACGGTTAAACTTTACTACGCCTGAAAAAGTGAGGCGGGGAGGACAGACTTGTCCATCTCTGTTTTTTCTCACTGTCGTTTTTATCACCTACGGGCCGTGGTACGCGGGGCAGTTGAGTTTGTATTGGTCGAATACCACACAGTTACCTGTATAGCCACAGAGTGCACACACAGCATGAGGCACAACCAGCATATGGACATTAGTACTGTAGCACTTATAGAAAGGCAGCCATAAACCTCTGAATCAACTGAGGCCCTTTATTCAACTGAAATTCATAAGCAATGGGAAAAGGAGCCGGGTTCTATTACACTTTCTTCTGTCAGAGTTGGGTAATACTGTGGTTATTGTGGTGCCATCAGTGTTCCCGGCTAATGGTTACTTGAGCTCACTAAAGAACCCTTTTGTGTAGAAGACCATTAAAATATCTGCAGCTGATATACAGAATTACACCCTGGCAAGAAGTGCATTAACTCTAAAATTAGCAGAACATTTTTACAAAAGCTGTGCAACAGAAAACTCACTGTGGATAATTGGATGCAGGGTTTCCATGGTGATGGTGATCATGCCCATATTCCCTCTTCATCGTCCTGTGAGAAAAACATGTGAAAAGAAGTCATCATCATTACCATTTACTGTACAAACTCTGGCCTAGTGGTTATGTCTTTATAAGTAGAGTCTCCTTGCCTAAAGCTATGGCCCTCCAAACCCCCTGTGGCTTTTAATCAAAACAGTCCTGTTCATGTTCCTCATTCAAAAAAAGTTGTGTGTGATATCATAAAATGCTTTCCTCAGTGTGATTGTCAGGAACCAATAACTAAACACACAAGGGGTTTCCTTGGGGCTGAAACTGTGCAGACAAGAGCCCTGCTAACAAGAAGGGTAATTCACTCAGACACTAACATTACAATGGTTAGCACGAGCTGGCAGCTCACTATAACCAAGTAACCAAGCCCTTGCCTGAATAATGCTAAACTAAGCTACGGTAAAGGACAGTCCATGCTACACAAGAGTAAAAAACACAAGGACCTTGGCTGCAGTCCACAGCGGCTTTGGTTGGACTGAGTGGTTGTGACAAGCTCGGTAAACTCAGGAGGCTACACCTAAGCAGCTAAGCTATAGATATAATGGCCTTTGAATGGAACATGCTAGATGGTAAATGCTAAGATGCAGTGAATGGCTGTGACAGGCCCTGTAAACAGAGCCAGGCATATGACCACTCATTCTGCCAGGTTACACGCACACGCACGCGCAGTCCACGCACGCGCGCATGCACGCGCACACACACACACACACACACACACACACACACACACACACACACACACACACACACACACACACACAGGCAAAATACCTCATAAACCTGTAGCAGGCAGCATGTTAAGGCTTTGAGAAAAAAAACAACCAAAGAGAAAAGGTTGTATAATTCTTTCTCTGATAAACACTTGCTGTTTTCTATTTCCTTCTGAGGCTGCTGCCAAATATCTGGCAGCGTTACTGGCATGGCTAAATGGGAACAACATGAACACAACATGCCCGTCAAACTGCACACAATCCATGCTGAGACACAGACCTGGTGTTCATTTTAAGAAGCTAAATCCACTTCCTGTGCTTGTCTCTTTTGATTAGGTTTCACCTGTCCTCACATGAAGTCCATCAAAAACAAATGAAGGACAGGGAGTATAGTAAGAGGATTGAGATGGACCAACTAACCATAGCAATGGGCTTGATTTGCGGTTTGGCCGCTTTAAAGACCTTGAAATGTGTTCTTGCGTTTGTGTGTCCACTTTTCCAGCGCATACATTTGTGCTTACGTGTCTTAAATGTGCCATTTGGGTGTGGATGCGGTGTGGATGCGTCTGTTTGAGCAAATGCATATGCAAATGCGGAAAAAGGCAACTGTGGTCACTGATATGTTTTTCATGGCACTAGCTGTATCTTGGAAAGGCATTGTGGTCTCTAGGTTGAGCGTGCAGACCCTCTTTATCATCATTATCATCCTCAATCCTCTTTCCAGTGGTGTTCGTAGACCAGGCAATGCACTTACGACACTTGCATATTGCATTCGAAATGGGATAGATGGAGGGAGAAAGGACTGAAGAACGAATAATGAAAGGGACAGCAGAGGTATAGAGGGAAGAATGTGGGTAGAGGAATAAACAAATGGGAACAAATAAAAGAGTGGTTAAAGTATAGTGAAGAAGAGGTAAGTGACAGAAATAATGAAAGCATAAGAACAAAGTGTTCAAGAAAAAACAAATGGAGTAATTCATCACATTTGAAAGAGGGAGATTAAAGGAGTCCTGTGTTTGGAGGGAAAACAGTCTCACAACAGGGACTTCAGTGACATCCAGACTGTGTGACCTGACAACCCCCATCAGCAGCACACACACACACACACACACACACACACACACACACACACACACACACACACACACACACACACACACACACACACACACACACACACACACACACACACACACACACACACACACCCTGACCTCGGCCGAACTTCCCTATTAAGGTCAAAGATCAGATATAAGGAAAAGCCAAGAGGTGATTGGCTGACCTCTGTCAACGCTGTCCGTTGTTTTTGAAGTGTGTGTGCTTGGCACAAAAAGGAGAGCGAGCGAGAAAAAACTTAAACATTCAACTTTATTAGATAGTATAATTCAACCAATAAGCCTGGATTTATGAGTTATTTTTGTTATTCTCTACATTCTTAACAAGACTTCCCAGAAACGAACACTCTTCACTTGCAGAGAGCTACTTTTTAACTATTAACACTGCCACAGTAAAACAGTGTTGGGTAGCCATATTGAAGGAAAGACATCAATAAGGAATGTGAACAAAACAGTGACCCCCCCTGCAGCTCACTGTTTAGTATGAAGCCTGCCATGGTTGCAAACTATTCTGCAATACCTTAGTACAATGCAGGGACCTTAAAGCTTGCCAATCAATTTGTCAAGTCGGTTCAAAAGCACATCATAGCATAACCAAATGACAGCACAATTTGAATTTAAAAGTGTTCCTGGTTAGATGATGCAAAATGTTCAAATAAATATACAGTACTGCGTGAGATTGTGAGTGAAAAATGTGCATATATCAACCACAGACCTTAGCATTTAAGAATACAAAATAGAGTCTATTCTATAGGGGTTAAAGGCTAAAATATATTTAAAACCAGCTATCCTATTCTAGTTTAAATATTGTCGAGAAATGTGTGGGTTGATGCAAGTACATCATTGTGTGCTTGTATGCATGTGCGTGTATAAGGATGTGTTTAGGACAGGGGATCCCCAGTGCATGTTTGAATTTCATTGAGCAGCAGTGTCAGCAACATAACGTCTAGAAACGTGTTATGGTGCATATTAGATGGAACAGATGTTCACATTTATACTCAGGTGGAAATCCCCAGGTATTCATCTTCAATCCCCAAACATACATACACAAACACACTTCGTTTTGGTAATTTTGGAAAATCCCCAATCACAACGTCATGACAACAATAGAGCTGTGATGAGTTTATTTTCCATTCAAATAACTAGAAGATGTAATCAGCTAATGGGGTTAAATCATATCTGTCTTTCTTTGAAGAGTACTTTCCCCCGGTAGGGATTTCATCTGAGTACATAGTATCAACAAAGAATCAGGTGTGCACCGCCATGTGCATTTACACAAACACACACAGGCATGCACACGTCTACAGTATGCACACTTGGATGTACGCACACACACACACCAACACTATGCTAATAACAACAGCAGTTTGTGCTTCTTCCTTAGCGCTCCTCAAATTGACACATTAAGTTTGTCCCTCAGGGTAGTCTGGATATGATACACAGAGAGAGGCAGCTCATATAAGAGATGAATGATACATAAACTAATCTCACACACAAATCCCATCGATCAAAAACATTCATTTGGCAGATTTTCCCTTCAGGCCCCTTATCTTAATGATATGAATAACTCTAACTTGGCAGGAAGTATCGGGGTTGAAGGAGAAGAGACACAGGAGAAGTGAGAGGGGAAATTTTAGGCTGCTCAGTCCAACCACAACTGACTCGTGATGGAGATGACAAATAAAATTGCTCTAACTTTAAAAGCATGAAGATGAAAGCCTACCACATATAAGCTTGTGTAAACAGGTCCAAACTGTCTGGTGTGTGAGTGTGTGTCTGTGAGTTTGTGCACATTCATATTGACCTGGTCCATAGGGGGTCGGTGATTGGCATGGGGGGGCCCTCTTGGCAGGCTTCGGTGATGCACGTTGGCTGGATGCATATGGTGAGAATGGTGAGGATGATGCTGGGGGTGGATGTGATCTTCCTCATAGTTATCCGCTATCAGCTTCATTCTGCTCTGAGTCTGCCAAAAAAAAGGAGATAGAAAAGAAAAATGTATAACCCACAATTATAAAACATTCATTTCTCCAACACTGCTTATTTGTTTCGTAAAAATGTTCTTTGGGTCTTAGAATGATTAGGCTGAGGGATTCTTGGATGGCGGCGAAGCATGTCGAAAGCCATCAAAGATGATAAAAACAGTGCCGCTAACAACACTTGACAGGTCATAAATTGAGTGAGTCGGAGTGCCTGATGAAGTCTGTCAAATGTCATCCATATTGCAGATTATAGTTTAATTGGATTAGACGAATCCTAGTAAGAACAGTTACTGAGTGTTTCATGTAGCCCACAGGCTTTCTGGCTTGGGTGAAGCAACCTCCTTTTAGATGTCATTGATTAAAATTACACACAAATATGTATATTTTTTGGAACGCCTGTAAATGGGTAAGCAAGACTATGTGTCCTTTGTTTTGTATTGTGCAACTGTGTGTATTTGTGTGAGCGTTTGTGGAAGAAGCTGTCATACTGCCAACATCACTGCTTTGGAAGGAGATAACAGCCGAGGCTGACTAACGTTAACAATCAGCCTAAGTCCATTGAGGCCAGCTGTCTAAAAGATAGACCGTGACTGAGTGGGTGCAGATACATTGACAGGCTCAGCTTTATTCCCAGATACTTCCCCTGAGGGCGTACACGACTGCAGAGCGGGAGGTTGGATTGTGTATGGAATGAAGATGATTCCAAGGAAAGACATGCACACATGTCGAAATCCAAAATGTTGCTGCTTTCCTTTTTTCAAATGAGAGACAGCCATGGCAGGAAGAGAAAAAAAGTCTGAGTCAGCTGAAGGATAGGAGGGAGATGGTATTACAGTAGTCAGCGGCCTGGGGACATCACTGCTGAGATAAGGAGCTGAGGCCTAAATGATTGAGGAAACGAGCCAGTCAGGATCACAGGAGAGGATGTGGCTGGCATTAAAGAGGTTAGCAATTAGCTTAACTTGGAGAAGAGCTGCTCAGATAAGGCGAGAACAGTGACACAGTGGTGAGAGGGAAAGAGAGAGACAGAGATAAAGATGAAGAGTGAGGGATGGAGGAGGGCCCAGACAAACACCAGACCAGTGGTTAGAGCAGTTAAAGGCTAGGTTGAGGTGTACGGCCCTCCGTGACCTCAGGTGTTGACACTAGCAGGTGTGACTGGGTGGGGCTTGACTCAATGCAACAGTTACAGGGCTGAGATCTGTCATTACAGCCAGGACAATTACTATCATATACCATGCAGCTGATGTAATTACTGCTACACAGTACATGCTCTAGGGGCTCACAATGTTAACAATTATGTTGAATTTTAATTGATAATTATATTCAAAACGTTGCTATATAGTCAATGGTAAGAAGGGCAAATGTGTGCTTAGTCCTCAATGCTAATCTAATTTTAAAAAACTACAACTTGTTCCGGCCATCTAATTACAAAAAAAATGTGTAGGAAGGGAAGCCAAATGTCTCTCTATGTGTGTGTGTGTGTGTGTGTGTGTGTGTGTGTGTGTGTGTGTGTGTGTGTGTGTGTGTGTGTGTGTGTGTGTGTGCACGTGTGTGTGCACATGTACATTTAATGACCTGAGACAAAAACATTAATGAATGAAGTGATGAATTGCTTCTGGAAGAAACTGACTGTGTGGTCACGATAGCCCACATGTGGCCATCTAGTTTATTCAAACAGACACACATACTTACACACACTCTCACACACACACACACACACACACACACACACACACACACACACACACACACACACACACACACACACACACACACACACACACATCTCATACTTTTGTACAGACATGTTCCGTTGTGCATGTGCGGAGGTGTGCACATATAAAATGACTGTGTGGTGGAATGTGTGTGTTTTAATTAGTGTTAATTATGGCCTTTGCAGAGTAAACAGCTCAGTAATGACCTCCAGGCCTACTTGTACTGTAGATCCTGGAATAGTCACAGGTGGCACTGCTGGGAGAGGAGAGTTTTTCATTGACATCCCCAACCATAACAGATTTGAACTGTACTATGTGTGTGCGTGAGGTTCCTCTGCATGTGTATCAAAGTGTAGCTGCTGGTGTAAACATGGCAGTGATGATCCCGCTGCTGTGCTCACAGCTGCATCCCAAACCTCGATCCAAGCCGTCAATAAATCAAAAGCCTGTCCTGATTAGAGCAGAGCTGCATTAACACATATGGAGGCATGAGGCTGACAAAAAAAGGCCTTAAACACACATGCTGCTGGGGAAAGGCTGCGCACCATTCACAACACGTATACATACTCCTTTAATCAAATCTGTGTGTGTGTTTCTGCGTTGCCATGCTATCCCAGTAAAACAGAGTAACACAGACAAAGCAAGCGGGTTGTTTTACATTAGCTGAGCAAAATGGCACACCTCTGAAACAAAAAAATCCATCTTTTCAGCAGAGAGAGAGTATAAATGCCCAAGTGACCAAAAAAACAGAGAAAAAGGGAGAATGAGAGAAAAAATTAAGAAAAAGTCCCAGAAAATGGCACACCTCTGAGGATGCCAAATCCATCTTTCAGCTTCAAAGCACGTTTAGCCCTCCATCACTATGATGGGAACACTCAGAGAATTCCCGCATGGGGACAGATTAGCTCTGACTCTCTCCTCAGGAAGCCTAAACACTACACTCTTCATGCATGTGTCTGTGTATTTGTATACTGTGCTGAAGAAGGCCTACTGTATGCCTCAAAGGGAAGCAAACTGTCCGAGAAAGAAAAGTTTGTCTTAGACCGCCAGCTTTTTGCAAACACACACACACACACACACACACACACACACACACACACACACACACACACACACACACACACACACACACACACACACACACACACACACACACACACACACACACACACACACACACACACACACACACACACACACACACACAAGATCTTCCAAAGGAGGTCAGACAGGGCACTGCTATCTGAAAATCTATCTGCTGTCTACGGATCAGCTTTCTCCTACGAGACTCCGAGTCCCGTAATTCTTTGGCATTTCCTGATCAGTTTCCTTCCGCCATTGGCTGTTGTGGACCTTAGGAAGGCAACCTATCCTGATATGTGTGTCAATGGGTCAGCAGACAGAGTATGCCATGTATGTCATGTTGAACAACAAAACCTCCAGGGAGCTCACTGTCAAAATGGAAAGAAACCAAATAGATATTTCTTATAGGAGCTTCTTACCTTACAACCTCTTCGACAATAAGTTATGATAAAGTCTCTGAATATTTCGACCCAGGTACTAGGTGGCCAAAACAATGAATCCTTGGCACATCGTACAAAGAGATAGGGATGCACTGATCCGACTTTTTACTTCCTGATACGATACCTGGATCGGCCATTACCAAGTACCAATCTGAAAGCAATATTTAATCAATTAACTGCAATAAAAGGCTTGACTCAAGCCATTCCTAACATTCTAAACAAAAATGTAACAAATATATACATAGATACAAATATATTGGTGCAACCCTTCTAAGCAATAACAATTACATGGATTCATGCATGTGTGCCAGAAAACTTTCCAAGAAACCAGGTTAGCATGTATGGGAAAGAGGAGAGAAAGCAGCTTTATGCTGCCCATCCCTCTCGTCTCACATCCCTTTCTTTTCTTCTTCTCTTCTCCCCTTTTCTGCCCCAGGCCTGGAGGCTTCATCGTTACAATTAGAGCTCATCACATCAACAGGTGGACTGTAACTGCTGGTTGCAACGGGAAAACATGACGCATACAATGGCGATCAACAGATAATAGGCTTTCCTTGAAATTCCACGGATGGAATTGCACCCCCTAGGAACTATTTACTGTTTACGAGACACGAACAAAGATCTGCATACAAATACACACAACCACTGCATCTGTTGACTTTTAAATGCACCATGTTTCCCAGAAGCCCCCCGTGACTTAGTAGACCGTATATGCAGACTCCCTGCTGTTGGCTCATTATAGTTAGCATTCACTTTAGCTCAGTCACTGATGTGGTCTGACCAGACCTTAATGACCCACATACCTTCATCAGCCTCTGGTCATATTGAGAACCAGGGCAACATGGGAAATAGGTGCGTAAGCATGTGTGTGAGTGTGTGCTGGGAATAATGTCAATGTTTGACCAGAAGATGTAATACAGAAAAGTCTGCTGTTGAATCATCAATGATACCAACCTACGCCTGCATCTTGAGTACATCTAATCACTCTGATTGCAACATGATTGTTAGGAGAGTCACAGCTCCTGCTTCACTGGTTTGGCTTACGATGACTGAACACCAGTAAGTGTGGTTGGAGGCTGGGAAGTCCACTCTGTTAACTACCAGGAATGAATATACCTCTATCTGTTCCTGGTTTCACAGTTCAAAAGTCTGCCCATGAGGCTGTTTCAGTGTTTAAGTGCAGGTAAGGCTTCATCATCTGCAGCAGGTTTGAATTTGTAGTCCTGCTTTGATTCACATGTCCTAAACAGTGACCGCAGGGCCAGGCTCCATTTGATTTATGTGCAGACCAATCAAGCTCTTAGACAAGGGGAGCTGTACATTTAATTCAATGTTTATATGCATATATAAATATATTGGTGGTCTCGAGCGGTGGATTTACCTGCTGTTTGAGCTGGTGCATGAGCCTGTCTTTCTCCCTCTTCAGAGCCATCACTTCCTCCTGAGATTTCTTCCGTTTGGAAGAGGATAACTCCAGCAGGGCGATGTTTGCATCCTTCTCACTGATGGCTGCCAGCAAAGCCTGCTGCCTGAGACGATGAGAGCGGGACATGGGGAAATAGAGTGAAGAGGAAAAAAGTATGGTTATTGATGATAAACAAAACAGTTAACATGTATTTTACCCCAAAAAAGGACTGTAGAATGGTGTTTCATGGTCAGAGAATATACACCTTAATCTGCAGCTATGGGCCTTTGTCCGTAGGCAGATGTCACAGCAAACCCACTCAATCCAGAGATTCTTAAACTCAGACGGAGCTTCCACAGAAAATGAGCAGACATCTTTGAAGTGGTTTGCTAAGTGCTGTATTAGTGTTCCCTCAGAGTGACTCATGGACATGTGATAGTGTAATGGAGTATAAAAGAGTAGGCTGAGGAGGATATGACATCTTTCCTCTGTCCCTGCTGGTTACCACAATGTGTGTGTGTGTGTGTGTGTGTGTGTGTGTGTGTGTGTGTGTGTGTGTGTGTGTGTGTGTGTGTGTGTGTGTGTGTGTGTGTGCGTGCATGTGTGCGTTGGCAAGGGGGTTGGTAACAAATGACTGTCTACAGGTGGGGAGAAAACATACCACAAGGCTTCATCATACACACAACCAGACGTACAAATGTAGACCATTAACTCAAGAGATGTCTTGCGCAACCCTACAACAGACGTAAAAGCCTTTGGAGTAGTTTGGTGATGACTATCCTCGTCATCAAGCAGGATGTTTTAAATCCTGTGTTGTGACAAACATTTTACACGGCTTCTCTGGTAAACACACAAGCACAAACACATTTGCAAAAAAAGCCAGATGCACACAACTGCTGTACTATGGCTATTGACTGATTGATTGAAAAATAACAAAATGGCCTGTAAAACCGATTTCAGCCTAAGTTTATCTGAATGACCATCTACTGTAAGAAGTCTCAAGCTGTCTTACTAGTTTGTAGACACTGAAGCTATTTTAAGTTGGATAAAATGACGTGACTGAACTCCAGACTCTGAAACCACATTTAAAATTAGGCAGGCATTAAACCAACACGGTAAGGTAATGTTTGGATTTGTGTGAGGTGATGGGTAAAGTAAGAGGAGGAGGGAGGGAGTCAAAATACACTTTGAACTCAATTAAAAATTGACCTGGATCGGAGTGTTTTTATTCCATGATTTAAGTCCCTGCAGAAATAACTGAATTGAGAAAATAAACATGCCAAACTCAGAATAAAGTCCTGCCGGCCTGGGACTCCACATTTGGTGTTTTTAGTACAATTATCTGCATGTCGCATCTGGATTCTCCCATCCAGGGCCATTAAAAGGCCTCTGTGTTTGTGTGTGCTTGTATGTTGTGCATGCATTTGCACGTGCATGCATGTGGGTTATGAGATGGATCGGAGCAGCTAATCACACCATTAATCACAGAGCAGGGCCAAAGTGACACTTTTCACCCCTCTACACCTCCACTGTTATTCCTTGTAATGCTCAGTGTAATGGGAATACACGTACCCACACATGCGCAAAACCCTACACACAGACACACAGACCTACTTCAACCAGAGCAAGTGCTTTTGACTACAGGACTATTCTCTTTGAGCTAGCCATTCATAATGTAAAATGCCTCCAATTATTGTTAAAGAAATCCACTGATATATCAACAAATGAAACAACAGTCCATTCTTACTTTCCCTGACTGATAAACACAAATCATTATTTTTGCATTTAAGAGCATTGGCACAGTGGCAATCCATGTTACATTCTTTTATCTTTGGCTGTGTCAAATAAATTAAAGAGGTGATGCACAGAGACATATATGGACAAGGAATGTGGCACACTGTGTCACTGTTCATAAACAATGTGTCAGATTAACAGCCTTAACTTGTTCGCCAGTGGGCCATCTTTAGTACACACTGCTAGACATGGAAATTCCAACTTTGGATATATTGTCTCAAATGTTTCCCTAATCTATTTTTTTTTAACATAACCTGAAAGCTTCTAAGTCAGGATGTGACTCTTAGTGCAGAACAAATAACTGCAGACTTAAATGGAAAACTATTTTAGAACACTTCAACAATGTAAGTAGGGGATATTAAGTGCAGGGTCAAATAGGTTGATGAAAGAGTGCGGTGAAAGGTTAGGGGCTCTAACCCCCACCCCGGTTTTAGAGAGGAGGTTTATCTAATCTGTGAACTCCTCTGAAAAAGCCAAACAAAGATCCATCTTTTTCTGACCACAACTTAGTCACTTCATGAGGGATTGTTGCACTCCCATTCATCAAATGCTGAATTGATGACAGACACAATGTGGCTGTTTGATTACTTACTAAAAAAAGATAATAATGAAGTGTGTAACAAACCACAGCTAAAACATGAAAGCCAAGTCTCCTCTGTACATTCTGACAATGTAATCATTGTATTTAGCATTGTAGCAATTGCAGACCTCTACAAGGAAGCTACAATAATTACTGTATGTTGTGTTTTTATGACGGAAAGGTGTTCTGCATCACCCCTGCATTCCCTAGCACAGGTACAGACTTTCCAAATGAAAATGATTGATAGACCCTGAGACAGTTGTGAAACCGACTAAATTAAACCCCCAAACCAAAGTGGTTGCCATGCATCAGTGCAGGCTAAATCACTTCCAGGCTCTAAATTAACACAGTCGATTACAGAGCTGTCTCTCTGTGGATGCTCTCCTAGTGGTACTGCAGGATTCTGCTGAGTGATGTCTTCCTAAAACAATAAAAGCGGGGCATTATTATGATAAGCAAGCCTGTAAATGTTGTCTTCCACATCCTCAATCAGTGGTTGAGTGTGTGTGTGTGTGTGCTGATTAGTATTACTTACAGTCTTTGAGCCTGAATCACACTGGAGTATTTAATCACATCTAATTTGAGTGGCCATTTGGCCTTAGTTTTAGTCCACACTGCAATGTCCATGAATCTAGCAGACAGGGTTCATCTTTTAGACAAACAGAAACAAACACACACACACAAATACACGCACAAACTAAGACAAATGCTTGCCCTGTATCTATTGGCTGATCTTGAGCTTGAGTGGGTGAACCCTCTCCCTTCTCTCCCTCTTGTCTCACTCCCTGCTTAACTTAGCCTTGGCGTGTTGTAGACAAACAGAGGATTATCTCCATTTCCTTTCGGAATTGAAAGGGCAGAAATTAAATGGTTTTTCAAGACAAACTTGTAATTAGTCTTCATAAAAGTCAGACCCCGTGCACTGAGAAGTCATAAGGTTCTCCAATAAAAAGACAAATAAATCCCATAATCACTGCTGGATATCTGGTCTAAAAAATCGTTCTTACTTTAGTCTTTCTATGAGATAACGGTATTTTAGCTGGCAATTAAACACAATGTTTACATAAACAGTTGTGCATTCATGTATGTAAATCATAGTATTTACTTAGTGATATCGATTACTATTATAGAGAGGGTATGCAAGCCTCTGTGGAAAAAGCATAGGTAGGACTGACATCTTATTTATAAGGGGTGAAATTCTAAGCTCGACTACAACATGTGATTCCAATTGAACCTTCATGGTCCCTGGGACATATTGAGACATTTGGATCTGCAGAGGTGGAAGATGGATGGCTAAAGTACATGACCATGCGATGAGAGGTGAGATGGAAAGGAGGGAGGGGGGAGAGGGGTCAGCATATGGAAAGAAAAAGTGAAATGAAAAAGTTGGAATAAGAGAAGGGTAAGGAAACGTCAGGCGGGACGAGATAATTATGAACAAAGGGATGAAAAATGAGGAGAGAAGACTTTGATGAAGACCTATTGGAGGCGGGGCTGCATGCTGTCTACGGACTGTGATGTCACAGGGCAGATAGGAAACTGGCAGGGCAGATAGGAAACTGGCAGGTCAGACAGATTTCTGGGGGACAAAGGGTTAAGATGGGGTCAAGAGTAAGCATAAACACACAAACGTATTCATTTGCACAAAGCAATTTCAAAGAAAGCGGACGTTAGGAAGAACCAATTGCTCAAGAAAATATATATAAAAAAGAGATGGCAAGAGATGAAGGCAATAGATAAGAAAGAAAAGTATGTGCTTGACAGGAGTGACTACCACCTGTGCTGCATGCGGAGGGAAAGAGGGAAGAAAATGAGAGAAGGTAAAGATTTAAGAGCCCTTGCCTACACTAAATCAGCTCAGCGCACTCCATGTTGTTATTCCTAGGCGTCACGGTTGAAGGATATGTGTTTATAATTTGTGTTATGACTTACTTGAAATTATGAGTGTGGAGAGTCAGAGGGACAGAAACAGATGCGTCCGTGTGATGCCCGAGGGAACCATCAATACTGTCTGCCCCTAAGTGCAGTGTGTTCATGTGTGCAGCATTTGCCTGCACACATTTGTACTTACATTTCCTCATGTGCATGTGTGATGTATTTTGTTAGCAAGAACATGGGGAGCCCACTAATGTGTGTTCCCAGAACATCCATTATGAATCTTCTAGTTTGTGATTATGCCCTTGCACCACTCAACTGTCCGACTCTGAAGAAGCATTGCACTTGCTTTTATGGCTGTTCCTTGATTGTGAGTGCGTGAAGGTGCAGCACAAGGCTGAGGGCCCCTGGCTAAGCGGTACTAGAGGCCTGTGGTGAGAGCAAGCAGAGGACATGAGAATGGGGCATGGTTGAGTGACATTATTATTTATGTTCTTGGAACACTGTGTTATTTACAACTGAGGAGGTAGGAAACATGTCCATTTCCAACAAAAAACACACGCTCCGGGCTCATTTAGTAAGCTTACTGCAAAGCCAGTTCAGATGGTAAATCTGTGTTTTAACTCCAAATGTCTGGTTAATATATTTTCAGGAGGTCCAAGTTTTGTCTACCTTAGGCAGGATTAGCTCAATGCTAACCTTTAGCAGCTAACCTGAAGCCAGCCACATGCCAGATGGACCTTTTACCAACTTCCCTCTGTATGTTTGCCTGGATTCAAGCCATTATTCATTTTAATCGATGAGTCAGGGTTTATTCGTACTCACTGCAAATCAAACTTGCATGTCTATCTTGTTTAAAGAAATGCATGTCAACTCCAATATTCCTCTTGAGCAGCTATTAGAGATTACATGCTAATCCTGAGCGCCTACCAAGAATGCTAAACTTTACATGCTAACCTTGAGCCAGGGCTGCCAACATTTGAGTCCAGCTTGGAGTGAGATTTTTTTTTTGGTGATCCGAAAAAAGAAACGTTCATGTGTACAGTGTTACACATGTATTGAACATGTACAAACTAGGGTTTCCCATTAATGTACCGGCGCTACAGTGGAATACGCGCACATACACAGTGTACCCGCGACTCTTACAATGAAGGCTCGATAATAAGCTCACAGCATATAAAATGGCATATAGGTGTAAGCAGAGGTAAAGTGCTATTTTACAAGTGATAAATATTGAAGTTAAATGCATCAACCTGGTGCACTTTGAGAGCAAAATGAATTTAAGGATACGGCTCTCAACACCCATATGAAACAGAACTGTAAACAGATTTTCTTTTTCTTTATGGATATTTTACAAATAACTCATTTAAACTTTATTCTTGTTTTACTGTCATAGTATTTCATAACTGTTTTTCATTTATTCTCATAAATGGTGACCAAAACGTTTGAGAACCACTGAGATAACTAGACTAAAGTTAACTATCTAAACCAGGGGTCGGCAACCTTTTTGATATGAAGTGCCATTTAAAAAAAATTTTTTATCAGCGTGCCAACGATCGAGAATTATCAACGGGGGGGGGNAGGAGTTACAAAACAAACTGTGTGGGTCAGTGAGCAACTATAAGAATGTGCACACACACACACACACACACACACACACACACACACACACACACACACACATATGTGTGTGTGTGTGTGTGTGTGTGTGTGTGTGTGTGTGTGTGTGTGTGTGCACATTCTTATAGTTGCTCACTGACCCACACAGTTTGTTTTGTAACTCCTGTGCTGAGGGGCCACCCTTCTTCAGCCATTTGGTTATCCAGCTCACATCAAAGGTGATGGAAGGCTGGCCCGTGGCCCAGCACCATGACAGACTGGCGGGGAGCCCGGAACTCGAACCCCTGGCTTAAGGCCTACAGGCCTGGGGCTGGAGGTTGACAGGGCCCAGCTATGAGGGCCTGATGAATGGGTTCTGGCACTGGACTCCTGAGTGGGTGGGTGTGTGTGTGTATATGCATGCTTGTGTGTGTGCATGCTTGTATGCATGCTTGTGTGTGTGTGTGTGTGTGTGTGTGTGTGTGTGTGTGTGTGTGTGTGTGTGTGTGTGTGTGTGTGTGTGTGTGTGTGCATGCCCTGCAAAGAGGAGCTGCTTGCAGGGGCCTGTTAAGCTTGATCTTACAGAGGGAAATCCAGGGAAAGGTTATGATTGGTAAACGTGTCAGGCAGAATTTGAGGAGTAGCTTTAGGTCTTCTTGCACCCAGGGTAGTACGAACACATACCCACCAACAATCATAAACATATTAAACACACACACACACGCACGCACGCACGCACGCACGCACACACGCACGCACACACACACACACACACACACACACATCTGGAAG